>NW_017255975.1:1378354-1429368 GCF_001594055.1 Mycetomoellerius zeteki
CCGGCCGCGCGACGGCATGGCACAGCGAACCGAGTGACGTTTAAATCATTCATGACACGATTCAATAATGTAAAAACGTGCGACGCCGCCGTAGAATTCGGGTCAGATTCCCGAAACGGTTGCGACCTGACCCCGCGACGACGAAGAGATGCGCGAAAAACGACGAGGGACGATTCTTCGATACGAGAAACGCACCCAAAACGGATCGTGTCGAGCGATAAAAACTTTATTCACGCACGCGGCAGATATATACGCCTCTGCACCTTGTTTCGTAAGGATTACGATCTCGTAATCCTTTGCCAGAGAGATGAAGGTTCGGAGGGGGACACCACCTCCGATACCGACCGTAAGGGGCTCGGCAAGGTTTACGCTATAGGATATATAGATAATGAAAGGTTTTGCTCACTTGGGTAGTGATCGTCCTCGGATATGTCGGTGGGCTCCGGGGTCGAGATGTTCTCCTGCAACAGATAGAAAGCCACCGTTAGGTACTGAAGCGTTTTCCACTCGAGTCGTGCTATATAGCAGTCGAACGGTTTCGCCCTGGGCTGCAAGGTACGAAGGCGAACGGGACGGAACTCTCTCGCGACGTGTTTAAAAATTCGTGAAACTCATTTTCCGCAACTGTCCGTTATGATAATACCGCGCGAACGCAGCCGCCGCGTAACCGCATCGTTACGCAGGGCCAGATGCTTCGCGGCCTTATTTAGTCTTGCTATGCAACCTCCATGTCATTTTTACAAAAGTGTTCTTTAAATATTAACATAGAGAATGAGCAAATTCGTTCTTGATTAGTCCAAAATTTTATATAATTGACGCAGTACATGTGACTAAATATACATGTGTGTGAAAATCCGTACTTATTTTGTCATGTAGGTTAATATAATATAACATTCTTTTCAAAAAAGCTGAGTTATATGAAGCTCAGTTACATAAATTATGAAAATATAGTAATATTAACCATTTATAGTAAATGGTAAATAAATAGTAAATGTAGTAAATATTATTTTATTTTTTTTTTACTTTATATAATTTATTTAATGTTCTTATTATTAATTTATAATACATAGTTGAAGTCCTATTGTCCTTAAATTTGTATTTAAATATATATAACTCTTCTAGGAATTATAAAATTAATTTTTGTATAGAACTAAAAACTGTACTATATCGAGATGCATCCTCATTTACTTTCGTCTTCGAACCTAATGACTTGCATTCAAAGAACTATTTCATTAGAATACCATTTAGTGATGCCAGTGATAGTACCGAGTATTGCTCACAAATGCGATTTTATTGAAGAATTTTTGAACGTACACTTTTTAAAGTCCCATAAACAATGTTTAATTAATTATTATGGCATGATGTTTCATTAAAAACAAAAGAAGTTGTCAGAACTATTTCATTTCTTCTCTATATATTATATCTAATATTCTATAACTATATAGTTATATATAATAATAAAATTAAGTATTTTGTATTGAAGTCATTAAAGGTTTGTTTTTGTTTTTTTAATATATTATTCCTTAATTAATTAATTTCTTTAATTATATTTTGCATATTTAAATTTATTTATATATATATATATATATATATATGAATGAAACAAAATTCAATAGAATTCAATAAGTTCTTACTATATTGAGTCGCGGTATAAGATATTCAGTCAAGAAGAAGCTATCGAAGGCTATTCGCGTTACCATACGCCCACAGGAAGACCGTGGACTTTATTGTCCCAGATCAAGAGCCGGCGGCGACTCGCGATTCGTCGAAACGCAAATTGCTTACGCCTCGGCGTTGCGTCGCGTTGCGTCGCGTTGCGAAGGTGACGCACGTCGAGAATCTCGGATCAGTAGCGCAAACGAGCACCGCCTCTCAACCCTTTCACGATCAACGCGGTCAGTTTGTCTCCAGCTTAAGCACCATGTATGCGCGTGTGTATACAAAAATCTCCTCTAAACATAGTCTGGCGAAATAGGATCGTCTACTGAGCGAGAAATAATTATGCAGACACCGCAATTAGCTTTACGTTCATTAGGAAATTATTAATTACCGCGCACATGTCAAAAAAAATGTTCTGACATAACTCCCTTTCGTAATAACGCATAAATGTAAGTATATGCATAGATAATGGCCGTTATAACGGATCGTTATAACGGAAAATTAATTCATAAAATCATCATCTTTTCCGTAAGCTTCTACTTTCGCTGCAGCAACATCATGATAACGCACGTATATAAATTTTATTATATATTCGATAACACACTGAGAAAAAAGTGTTTGACATTTGAGACTATAATTGCATGATAAAATAATTATAGATAAGAACTCTACTTTTATTGTAATTATAAACGAGTATAAATTATAGTCGTTTTCGACGCCAAGTATATATTTTTTGATATATAGAACTATATAAGTACATTCTCTAAATTTTTTCGAGTTCGGAATATCACTCTAAAGAGTGAGATTTCATTTTTCAGAGTGAGATTCACTCTATAAAAGTTTAAAAAACAATTATTATTAGGTACTATCATTATAGCAGAAATAACTATAAAAGTGGCGTTCTTAATCATAATTATTTTACTATGCAATTACCTATAGTCACAAATATGAAATACTTTTCTCTCAACGCATTTCCTAAAACGTAAGTAACGTAATGATTACGTTATTTTTGACACGTAAGCGGTTTTCTGCACGGCTCGTTTTCAAAAAATCATCCTCTGTTTACGCCACTGGCCGAGATCGAGTGGTCAGGGTCGTTTTGAGGGAATAAGGCCGAGGCTCGTCGGACAGAGGATCACCTCTATATGGTCGGGTCGTTTTTCATCGAAAAGAGCAGTGCGAAGCATTCTCCGCGCTCCGTGATATGGCATCGCCTCGCGCGCCGCACTCTAATCGATCCACCGGTCGCGGCGAGTCATAGCGATCTTCCAGGCTCTAGCGGCGTGATTCTATCTTACTTTGATTGATTTTATCCCGATGAAATTAACGGGTTTTTCCCCGTTGAAACGAACGGCCGGTCGGCCTGCCGGCAGTTTCGCAAGGCATGCACTACGTTAGTCTGAGCGATGCCTGGGCCGACTGGTTCGCTCACAATCAGTGTGTTGCTGCAGCGGCGGCGCAGTCTCTTCTATCTGTGTCAGGTCTCGTGTTGCAACTCCAGAAGGTCGACCGGTATACAACGCGGAGAGCACGGCCAATTGATACCGGCCACAACTTTGTCCAGCGGGCTTGTAGGACATAGGCGGCGTGCGAGCGCGTACGATGCATACATGTCGGTGTGGCGCGGCGCCGCAAAAACTTCTGATGATGTAACCGAGAAATTCCGACGAGCCCGGCATCGTTCGCGCACGAACGTGGAAATCATGAGAAGCGACGTGGAGATCCAATCGCGACGAAATGTCGCGCTGCGCCACGCTTTTTTTTACGACGAATGGTCGCCTTCTGCGTGCGTATGCGAAGGGAAAGGGGGACGAGTCTGCGAAGGATATTCTTGGTATTCTACGATAAAAAAAATATACTTTACTGCACATTGACGATTTTACAGTTACGTTTGAATACAGGAACAAGCAAGACGCTTGCATGGTGTTCCGAAATATTAGGAATTTTATTCGCATCGCTTTATTTATGTTGATATGTATGATTTCGTTTATATTAATATAGGACGTTAAACTTAAAATTATTAGATGAGATTATATCTTATTAGATTTTAATAAATTTGGTATGTCTTATTGGTACACTAACTTTATTCCTTTGTTTTATTGACCTTGACTCTCTCCATTTTAGTTAAAATTATTAGTTATATAATTATAATTTATAAATTAGTAAGTTTTTTTACCCGCTTATATATCTAAGCAGCTTTTTCATTTTGACATTCGGTGAACCCATTCTTGATAATATATGAATATGAATTGGATATATATTTCTTTTTTTAGTTATATCAATTCTTTATTTCCACACCTTGTTTTTAGTGCTAACTATGTTTTTTCGGGCGAAATGGATTGATGGAACGGCGTATTCAGAGGTTCATATTAGAAGCCGGGCACAGAATCTGTTTAATAATCGGTGGAATTTATTGGCTGGACGTCTTGCTCTATTTTTCTCTCTCTCACTTTCCTCTCCTCTTTCCTCCCACCAACTACACTGTTGATTTCCAGCTGCGCACTCACGGAAGGTTATTTTAAGAATCTTTCATTAAGAATTTAATATAGCATGATTTTCGCGGACCTGGTCGCGGAAGTATCTATAGGTATCTATCGATTATGAATCCCTTTTGTAATCCGAACCGAAGAGTCAGATGAGAGAAAGATTAAGGTCCAGATGGGAGCGTACAGATAAAACCTGAGATATAAAATAGAAATGCAGGTGGAAAATAAAACTTCCATCGCAATTTCGTCTCAGCGGGAAACTCTCGGATGGATTCTAGTGATCTATAAGGCCCCGCCTTTGCGATTTCAAGAATCGCCTTGCGATCAACTGTGCCGCGCTTGTCCCAGAGGTCTCGATCTCACCGCGGCCAATCTCGCTCGGCTTGGCACACCGTCAAGGTGTTTGCCATTAAAGATAATCGCGGCGGGTTACCTTCTGGGAAGGAGTCGATTGGCGACGCGCAGATCGAGCTCCGCAGCGGTTTCTAGTAATTGATACCGTCGATACGATCGTTACAAGTTATCCTGCACGTCAGGATATCTGCGAATTGTTGCGTTTAATTTACGACAAGGACGCGGAGGCGACGGAGCG
This sequence comes from Mycetomoellerius zeteki, assembly GCF_001594055.1. Lineage (NCBI taxonomy): Eukaryota > Metazoa > Arthropoda > Insecta > Hymenoptera > Formicidae > Mycetomoellerius > Mycetomoellerius zeteki. The sequence goes on from NW_017255975.1 coordinate 1,383,092, forward strand.
ATATAGGAAGCCGCGTGGAACTCACGTTACACACGCGGAACTCGCCGTCCGACAAACGGTACTCGGATAATACTCGAGTGTTATATATCGTATATTTTTGAAGCGCTATATTTTTCACGGCATCAAACTCATTTCTAAAATAGTAGGTGTATAAATAAGTTCCCACATTTTTTTCGAAAATATACTCTGAAAAAACTTACTAAATCATAATATATATTTTTTCAATAAATATTTAATATCAACTTAATATTTATTTACCATAAATAAATATTTATTCAATAAAAAAATAATAGTTAAAATCAAATTAAATTCTTAATATAAGTTTTAAATATATACATAAATATATTTACATTTAATAAATATATTTAATACCCTAATAAAATTCTTATTGTTTAATGAAATGATCTAATAAGATTCTTACTGTTTATATTTAATACTATTCAAACAAATATTTACTTTCTAAAATTTAGTACATTTTTTTCGGTGCATTTATTAATATAAAAGAAATAGTACAAACGTTTCAACTAAAATATATATATTTGCCTTTCGAATCTATCACCTTTAGCCATCTTTCAGACAGCATACGGATGCCGCGGCAAAAGAATGCTTATTCACAGTGCGATTTATCGTTCATCGAAATCACTTTTAAATCTTTTAAACCAATCTTGGTACGTTCTTTCCGACACAATATTATCTCCATAAATCTTACAAATTATTCTGGTTACTTCAGTGCCGATTTTATCACGATGAAAATAGTAAAGCATGCAATGGTAAATATACACTTTTTCAGTGTTCATTTTCAAATTAAAAATATAGTTAATTCTTTAACTGCGAATTCTTGTATAGCTTTCAAAATGCAGGTTAATCAATCTTACTTATGAAAAAATAATTAAACGCGGAAATTTAAATACACCATATCGTTAGGTATCTATACTAACTATCTAAAGTTGATAACGAGTACTTATTTGTATATCAAATAGTTCAAAAAGCATACAATAAATTTTTAAAAGATAGAGTTAAAACAAAAATTTAATATACTGTTTGAAAAGTGATAAAAAGTGATTCGTAAGTAAGATGATAGACAGAATATGCGTTTCAAAATCCGAACGCATATCGGTATCGCACTGATTTCATTCGCCGCGCCCAAGGACTCCGATGATGTCGCAGGTATTAATAAACAAAGATCCCCAGTCCTCTCTCCCGCTTCTCCAGCCGACTACGCGCTCTTTCTCTCTCTCTCTCTCTCTCTCTCTCTCTCTCTCTCTTTCGCTCCTTCTTCGTCGCACCTACGCACGGGGGCCGCCCCACTTCCGGCGGATGTACCCTGATAAATGGGAATCTCGCCGCGCGCGCAACCGGCCGGTCGTATATACACCTACGACGACTGCAGCGAGTGAGAAACGATCTCGGCGTCTTCCAGGCATGAAGCACGAGGACGAAGACGGAAAGCGAGCGGAAGGAGCGGAGTACTAAAACGGAGCTATAACAGTAGCCGCGCCGCTTAAAATCCCCGGGATGCGTCGAGCACTGACGATCCTGCTCCTCCTGTTACCTCGATCTCGACGATGATCTCGGAGATGAGAAGTCTGTTGTAACGCTCGTCGTCGAGGTCACATCTCGTTAACACGACGAGCGCAAACCGCGCCTCGATTCACGCGCATTCATTCGTACGCGGGAACGCATGATAGTCGGGACAAGAAAAAGAGGAACGAAGAAGTCTCCTCTTCACTTGAGCCCCGGTGACTCCGGAACGATAAGTTCTCTCTCTTCCGAGAGGGGGGGAAAGAGACATGTGGAAGACCAGTACTGTATAAGAGAGGGAATTGTTGCGGAGCGAGGGGAGAAAAGTAAAGAGGGGCACGAGAGAGAAGAGCCACGCTCTTCGCGAGCGCCGTTCTCGACGGGTAGAGATACGGTTGGAACATTTGTTTAGTTGGCTGCAATTAAGCCACTTGGCGGCAATTGTTTGTCGCTCCGCACAGAATTCCGCTCCCACCGTGCAGCCACCCGACTCCACGAGAGATGCGTGTAGTACACGTTTATACGCGCGCGTGTACAACGAGAGGAGACGATGAGGCCACCGCGGGCGGGAGCTGCGCTGTGTTGTACCAACTCGCCACCAACACAGCAATTCCAGACGATAAAGGCGAGCGAGTTGCCGGGGTTAGGGGTCAACCGGGACCAGTAGCCGGTGTCCGACCAATCAACGTCAACGGCAACCGGCACAGCCACGGCGACGACCGGACGGCGGACACCGCCGCGAGATCGTTCGAGAGGATTGTCTTTTGTCTCTAGACAAGTGAAGATGCTGAATTATCCGTCGAAGCCGAGCGACTAATAAAGCCCATGGCGCATACAAAAATGTATGCTTAAGACGTAAGCAGTAAGCGAATCGATCAATCACGATAGAGAATGTAAGATTATTGCCTTATATTCTCTATTGTGATTGGCCAATTCACTTACATTTACGTCTCACTGTCTTACGTTTTTTTATGTGTTTCTAGCTTAACGCGAAAGATTCTCAAACCAGAAAGACTTTGCGGAAAATTCTTTAGAGATTGTCACTTTAGAGCAGTGAGATCCAATTTTTCATTTTCTAGTTAACTTGTGGTTTAGATTTATATTAACTTCACTTGAAAATGATGATAATGTAAAAAATATATATTTTTTTTTAGCTATTATTAGTCATTAAACTGATAATTTTGTAGTAACTGCGTTAACGTTATCACTAAAACCGTCAATTTAATCATAACTTAAAAAAACACAATTTTTACATTAAGTTAAATTCAACCACAAATTAACCAGAAAATGAAAAACTGAGTCTATCAGGCTTAGAGATTATATATATTTTCTCGACAACATTTTTGAAGTATTGCAATTCAATTTTCACAAGAATTCATAAATGCAATCATTCATGTACAATGTTATTGCAATTAGAGAAAATACATATTAATAATTTTAAAATTAATTTAATTAGAAACGCATTAATTTTATTAATCACTGGTTACTAGTAACATTATTACATAAAATTTCAATGCAATGCATATAGGGATGAACAATAACGTTGTTTTCAATGAAAACATCGTTAATAATGATGTAAGAAGACCGAGTGAAAACATAATCATTACACGATCATAGTATTATAGATTCCAATTTGCGTCAAGTTTATCATAATATTACAATCGTTAGAAAAATTACAGAATAAATAATATTTTTTCAGACTTTTTTTTTTATTTTATGTAAAGACTCTCAGCTTGCAATAAGAAATGCATTACGAGAAATATTAATATATTTTCGTATATTAAAATTACGAAATATTATATATTTCGTAAGATAGATTTAGAAGCATGAAATAAAACTCGTGATAAATCGGGAATACTTAAAACAATTAAACAACACAATGGGAATAAAGAAAAGGTCAAACTGGTCGGGGACCCGGAACACGATGGCCGCACCGACCGCGACGTAAAAGGAGGACCGAATTGGGCCCGTTAGGATGATTGCTCGCGGAGAACGCTCGCTCGAGTGGTCGATTTAGTTGCCTCTTCTGGGTAGCTCTTTGGATAATGGGGAAATGATTGTGGCCTACCGGTGATCTCTCCGCTATGTGTTTTAACCGGGGCAAAACACCTACCGGCCGTCGCGATTCGACCGCCTGTCGCCGATCCTTCTTCTCTCCCTCCTCTCGACCTCTCTCTTTCTCTCTCGGTCGATTCGGAATACCGGGCGACTCTCAATTTCGACTCATTTGCCTACCAAATTTGGCGTCGCATAAATATACGTAGGCTCCTACGGTGAACGGGTCTCAAGGCCGCCGGCAATTACCAACGTTACGCCCTCATTCGATGCACTTTTATTTTCCTCTCCGGTGTACTTTTACCATTTAACCCGCCCCATCGTCTCGTCATCTTTCGTCAAGATTCTTACAATCGAAACCTTTCGCAGTTATTATGAAAAGTTGTCGCTGATCCGCAATCGTCGATTCGAAGTATTGTGCGAGCGATCGAGAGGCAATCTCTAATTTTACTTTGAACAACAAAATTGAATCGTCATAGGGTATATTCCACTTGGTGCTCACACGCTTGCGAGACTTATTTGTCCTTGTTTAACATTTGATAAACAGTTGTGAACGTCAAGTGGAACGCACCCACAGTTGATGCGTTTGCAAGAAGCGCCAAACCTCGACCGTCGCGAAACAAGATGATTGCGGCGTCTCGGAGAGATTGCGAGATGAGTCGTGTTCGTGTTCGTCAGAAGATCGAGATGTGCATTGAGAAAAAGATAGATTCCTCGCTTGATTCCTCGCCCTCCAAGGATACGTGTGATCGTGCGTGTTATACGAGAACAGATTCGTTGAGAACGTTCGTCGATATATAAGTCGACTTGAAGGAGAGGAGAAAAGAGGATCGCATGACGTCACCGGCATACGTTTCCAAAGTGGCGAAGTTCAGGTTGCGTCAGGAAGAGACCAGCACGGCAGAGAGCCGATCGTTGGAGCTCTTCTGATCTGGAAAGCAAATGCGGAGTAGGAGGAGGAGACGTCGGTAGGAGGACGACGGGGTCACCGTCAGCGGGATAACCTCACACGTGTGCGCCCCCCAAAAAAGAAGAAGAAATAAAAAGACGATGACGACGATGGCGGCGACGGCGGCAGCGGACGAATCCAGTGGCGTCGACAGAAAAGACGGGAAAGACGTGCACTTTGCCAAGTCTTCGTTGCGCATCGCTGTCCAAAGACGACGTGAAAGTACAGACGTGAATCGATGAGAGAGGCGAACGAATTATTTATTCTCTGTGATCTCGTTTAAAAATAACTCCGCCTAACTCCTGCTTGAAAAAATTCAAAAATTATAATCTTTTGATTCAGATATCATTTGTATAAGGTGAAAAAATATTGGAAATTGTTTCGTAACTTATCATATTTTTTATCTTTTTCAATATAATTTTTCTTGTAAATATCGATGCCAAAAATGTTATTTCTTTTTTCTCGTTTACCTCATGTCGAATTCAATCGCCTCGTATTAGCGAATGAGAATTACTTCACCGCGGCGATAATGCAAGATTAGATATCATAAAAGTCCCCATCACACAGTTGGAAATTTGGGAAGTTGAGATTAAAATGTAGTACGATTGGGAGCAGCGTCGTCACAGAACCACAGGCGACCACGGTATCCGGCGTGGCCGGTTGGCTACCTTACTTGACCCCTGCGCAACGAGGGACAATTGGGTGTAACAGTCTCCCATTCGTCTGTCGTCCGCCCGTTCCTCCCATACGTGTCGCCCCGTACGTGTCCGTGTTTCTCTGAATCCTCGGCCGTGTAACACATCCATTACTCTCGAGGAGTGTGTGTTGTCGGACGGTATACGCACGCATACGTGTGCGTCATTGCCTTCCACCGAGGGGAAAAGTCCAATGACGACAACGGCGACGAAGACGAAGTCTGAAACGACGAAGATCCCCGTCGCGTGAGCTAACCAAGACCATCAAAGTTTCGACCTCTAAGCATGAAAACTGTAGCTCGTTTTAATATTCCAGTCATTATCCCGCTTAACAGGTTTTCTAATAATCGATTACAGATGAACAGAAGACGATTGATTAAAAAAAATTTAAGAAAATTATTAGAATGATTACTAGATTGACACGAGACGAACATGAGATTGTTTCGTAAAATTTATCCGAGTTTTGCGATAGAGAGCTGTTAGGTTTAGTAACGGCGTCTTCTCGTCCCGTAAACTTTCATCTACGTGGCATGTTTCCGATATCCGAGAGATCTTCGCGGAACTTCGTCCTATGCAAGGCCAACGGTTACAGTATTAAAAATGTCCTATCTTACCGTACGAATGTCTCTGATAGCGTTATCGTGATACGCGAAAACGTCTAACTACGGATGTTCTTTCGCAGAATAAAAAACGCGCGGATTCTACTGTCAAGAATTAATTACAAGCTCGTGATCGGTCTCTCATCAAGGACGATCGCCCGTCTCTCTGCAAGACGCGCATTAGTAAGAAGACACACACTTACAGAATGCGAATGCGTTAGCTCGGATCTACAATAGATTTTTAAGCCTTAAGCCATAAGGAATTGACGAATCATAGTCAATTATTCTCCTCGCATTCGACTGTAATTGATCAATTTCTTACGGCTTAAGGCTTAAAACACCTATTAGTAGATCCGGACTTAAGCATCGTAAAATTCATAACGGATCGACCATGTGTCCCGTTGACGCGGCATTCAATGGCTACGTTTACACCGTGCATTTAGGCCGCGGCCTATACAATAGATGTCCTTGTTTATCCTGTAGGTTAAACAAAGATACCTATCGTATAGGTCGCTGCCTAAGTGCACGGTGTAAACGTAGCCAATATCACTCGACGGTAGGACTATGTAAAGTTAAAGAGGAACGCGTTGATCGCGTACACGCGCGGTCCCAGCATCTCCCTCGATGGGCGGCGGAGGCGAAGGATACGAGGAATGGGAGGGAAAAGAAGAGGATAGAGCGGCCAGTTTCGAGCACGCGCCCTGCTCTAGGTATTTGATTCTCCCGCGTAGCATACCGCTTCGATTCGTTCCTTCCAGTCGCGTCTCGCCCCGCGAGCAGAGAGCGTGCACTCTTCTTGTACTTTGCTCGTCGTCGTCGTCGTCGTCGTTGTCATTGTCGTCATTACCGTCGTCGTTGTTTTCCTTCTTTTCATTAACATGCACTGGAAAAAACGGTACGCAAGAAAAACCGTACTCGTGCTCGCCATTGTTTCTCTTCCACGTTTGCGATCTCACCAATTCAGGGATTACGAATCAAACTTCCAAGATTCACAGGGAAAAAACGGCTTTGCTGAAATTTTTAAAAATTTAGCTAGATACAGATCTGAAAATACTTTTATTGGAGTGTCAAAATAATTATGTTGAACGCTCAAGCATGAGCAATGTTGCAAAAGGTTTTGATATTTTAGCAATTAGTTTAAGTGTCCTACATAATTTTGATAGTCTAACAAAATTACTTTCAGATTTGTATCTAGCTAAATTTTTAGATATTTTAAAACTGTTCTTACCGTATATATTCTCTAAAATTCATTGACGTAGCATATCGATCAATGCAGCATCAATTTTTGCTAATATATATATATAATCTTAATCCTTTAAAATGCAGAGAGAGAATGAAAAATTACGTCTTATGTTATGCTAAAATAGATATAATCATTTACAAGTGTACTCATTAAAGAGTCTCGTTTAAAAATGATAAGGGATATAAAAGTAAGATAGTAAAGGAGGTATGAAAGTAGGATAGATTAAGCGTGATAATACAAAAAAAAATTGAGGATTTTAGTAATTTCACGAAGACGTTTCTCGAGTTCGACGTTGTACAAAGGCGGATGTACATTTTCCTAGCCTCCAACGTCGACCTTAGCGATGCAATTTGTTCCCCCGCACTAGTCATCTCTTTCCTCAGCACTTTATTTCCACCCGACAAAGGCCCGATAATTAATCCGGGCAACATCTCCTCCCCACTCAATACGTGCTATAAGGTCCATGAACTAATCCAGGCAGTTGTCTCATCTCGATATCACGCCTGCCTATTAATACGCAAAGATCATTAGCTTCGCGGCTGCTTCCGGGTGGCATGACTTCGCGACAGCTAAGCAAAAGGCTCGAAAGCCACTCGCATCGTGCGATCGCCCACAATTATCGACGACGATCCGCTAGAAACGCATACGTCCCACGTGCTCTAAGCAACCAACCAGTATTTCAATAACGTTCTGACCGACCTCGTCGTTGTCCCCCTGTCTCTTCCTCTGCCTGTCTACCTCGTGCACCTCCGTCGCGTTGAACGCAACGCTCTATCTAGAGGCCGAGCGTACGCACGCGTGTATGTGTGTATGGTCTATGTGGTCTGTATACGTGGACACGCGGGGGCCTGGCCCCTCCAGATCTCAGACTGTACTCACATGTGAGATCCGACGATCCAGCGAGCCAGGCCTGTTGGCCTGCCAAGGGAATATTATACTTGGCGATGACGCGTACACGCCACACGAGGAGGCTATCTCGTCTCGACGAGAGGTAGGTAGGGAAGGAGAAAAAGGGGAGAGACAACAGGGGAAGGCTAGGGTGCGCCACAAGGATGAGGCAGAAGGTGGAGGATATACAGGCGGAGAGTGAGAGCAAGGGGGAATACAGGCGCCGAAGGTTTAATCAGAGAGGGGCTATCGACATCAATCTCTCCTCTCGCGCGCTTTCCAACGAACGTCGGGGTCGTGAATTGGTGGTGATCTTGCCAAAGATCTTTCGCGTGCAATCTGTGTCTTTGTACGGAAGAACTTTGTGCAACAACACGCTTTGGTAATATTCCATGAAGATGAGAATAGGTATCGATGCGCGCGCGCGGTAGTTTTTATAAAAGAACGGAGTTAAATCAAATGATTGTGACATTTATGGAATGAGGCGATGAAAGGTCTGCTACTAATGATGAAATAAGAGCTCTCAATTATCGTCGACGAGAAGGTAGTTCGAACGGTGTTCCCGAGATAGTCGACGGCGATCTAAGTATAGGCGAAACACGTCATATACGGGATTAATCTTCCCTATAGGAAAAATAGACAATTGTAAGAAAACTGTTGACACCCGCTCTCTAGGAATATTCCGTCTATTTCAGAACAATGTGCAGTTTGAAATAGGATGTACAGAATTAAATTCAGTTTCTGCTATACGAGACAAATGATCGATAGAACTGATTTTTAATTAAAACACGACAAATTTGTAAAATCTTCAATAGTTTTTTCTAGATGTATATTGATATTGATTATAGAAATTGTAAATTGTAGATTATATTATAATATTCATGATTTATATGAGAAATCTATGATCTGAAAATTTTAATCTGAAAATTATCGCAATTAAATGAAAAATGTAATTCCAAATTCTGGAAAAAAAAGTGAGAAATAAAAACTTTTATACTTTTAATTTAAAAGTTATAATGTTTAGAATAGAATTAGAAAAAAACGACTAGTATTTGTGTCCGTCATATTAGATCCGCCATCTTGAATTTTTAAAATCTGACAGATTCGTAATCAGTAACTCAAAGAACCCATAGATTCTTCGACTTTTGAAAAAATTCAACAAAAATTCATGCTATAAAGCGTTGTTAATATAAAACTTAACGTAAAACTTTTTTATGATTAATGTCTCATCATAAGCTATCATTTGACATAAAATTCAATTCCAAAATCGAGGACCGAAAAACAAGCATTTTTTGTGGTCATCTTTATCTAATATTTTCCAAGTTTCGGTAAGTCTAGTCTCAACAAAGTGTACAAAATATTCGTTTTCTCACAGCATGAATCTCCAAGGTAAAGATAGCCGATAACAAATCAACATTGTCAGCTGTAGCAAAGGACAAATGCATTTTCCAACAGTGACACATACGCTCCAGTAACATTTCTCGACGGAAGGTGAGCTGTCCTTGAGCTGATTGTCCGAATGACAGGACAGAACAGGGCGAGGCGAGGAAGAGGCAATGGTGAAAGATATTTTGAAAAAGGGTCTTAAAAAGGGTCTCGAAACAGGGAGTCGCACAAATCTCCTGTTAATACCATTCATTGTTAAAGAAAAAAAGAAAGAAATTCCATTCTCACAAAAAACGGTACATCTCTTCGCTTTGTACGTTCTCAACATGATGTTACGAGCGTAATATCGAATCTTAAACACTCACGAACAGCGCTTTCCGCTCCGTAATTCACATCGGCATAACTTCTAATCACCTGTCGTGCTCTCGCGCTACTAGAGCCGCCTGCCTACCGTTCTACGCTGCGCTAATTAGATTGAATGGCGCTCGCATTAGCGCGGCGCTTGTTATTGACCGACATTAATCCGCGAGATTGAGCTATCCATGACACTTTTCACTCGACCGAACACACTACGGAACGCGATCTATATGGCCGAAAGGGGAAGAGGAGAGGGGGGGTCTCAATCGCCTCTCACCGTCCAATCCATAAACCGAGAGAGCTACCTCCGTTTTGTACTTCGCTAATTGCCCTTGAGGGGGATCGGTTTCCCAGAGACCAATAAAGAGCCCGTCTCTTTTCTCTGTCCCCCTATGCCCCCCTCCCCACCTGACCGTTCTCTCGATCCCTTTCCCCTATCTTCTTTCTTTCTTTCGCTCTCTTTCTCTCTCTCTCTCTCTCTCTCACACACACACACATACACACTCACACATTCCCTCACTCACTCACTTACTCATTCACTCACTCTCTTACTCTCTTTCTTTCTCCGGTCACAGACCAAACGGGACGACCAGAATGAGTACAACCAGTGGAGGAAAGGAGAGAAAGAGAGAGGCAAGCAGCTAGAGTGCCGTTTTATTTTGGCATGCTGCGACGAGAGGAGGATCCTTTTTATTTTTCCCGCAGCACTGGCGGCTACGCTCTTGGTTCGCTGCAAGGTATTCTATGATGGTTCGTCGGTTCCAACGGCGCCCTTGCTAAATGGAATACGACCGGAGGTTGGTTGAAAAGAGATAAAGAGTACTGCTGCGGTAAAGCAGAACTGTAAGAGAGAGAAAGAGGGCAAGAGGGACAAAAAGAAGGAAACGAAGACGCAGAAGAAGAAGATGAAGAAGAAAGGCGACGACGGTGGGAGAGAGCCCGTGTATATAACTCTCCCCGTTTCAGTCCCTCGCCGTCCCCTTCTAGCTCGGCTATACTTCCTCCTCCCTCCAGGGCCCCCATTTCCCCTGGCATTGGGGATTTTTTTGAGGGCTCGTCCAAAAGAGCACAGAACCCGAGAACGGCGGCTCGTAGTCGCCGAGCTGCCAAGCGTGAGCAAACCGACCACTCTCGGGCCGGACCCACACCTACGGCTCGAGGTCGATACACGCTTCTCCGCTTCGTTTTACTTATTCGCTCTGTAAGAGAGGACACGGTATCCGACCGAGCGACCGTAATGAGACACACGCGAGCAATGGATCGAAAAATCAAATCTGGTTTCACTGGACAGTAAATAAACGAAACAATTAATCATGATAAATCTGACAACTGAAAAAAAAGCTGCAAAAAAACGAGAGGTTTTTACGTATCGTTTAATGTAATTGAAGCTTTTTTTTTAGTTTTCCGTTAGACAACTCAATGATTCAGACTTACAGGAAAAATCTTGAGTAACAATAATACAGATAAAACTTGTAGAACCAGATTTTTTTTTTCTATTCGATAATTCACAAAAGAGAAAAACAGATTTTACTGAATTAAAATTCTATTTTCCACAAACCTAAAGATTATATTGTATCTACGAGATCTTTTTTCATGATGTTATCTGCTTGTTGTATGACGCAATAGGATGATTCGTTCAAGCATGGTTCACGGCTACGTGAGGACTGTTTAAGGAAGAGCACGTATAAGCGAGACATTCCGCGTAGTTTTCCCTTGCTCTGGCTTTTCGTACGCTCGAGTCCAACGCTGGGCACATCTGTACGAACATACAGCCCACGTTGGCTTTTGTACAAGAGCAAAACAGAAGGAGAGAAGAGCATGAGGAGTGAGAGAAGCCAAGAAAGTGGCGTCGAGAGGGTGGGGTAGCGGTCGTTGAGCGGGTGGGTCGCGGACGTGAGGTGAGGAAAGAGGAGGAGGGTGTACATTGGAAGAAGCAGTAGTGGTTGGACGGCAGTGGGAGAGAATCGAGACTCTCGGATTGAGAAAGGCAGAAGATATACCGGTGAAGAAGAGTCCTGCGAGGGGGGAACAGAGGGGGAGAGGAGAGGGACAGAGCAGAGTCAGAGAGACGGTAGAAGTGGGAGTCAAGAACCCTACAAGGAATTAAGAGCTTATTCGTAACAGGCACCGTGATGAAGATCCTATGTTTCTAAAGAGAGAAAGAGAGCGTGAGAGATGAAACGACGAAAGGGGGAGAGAAGCAGGAGAGAAGGAAGGACGAAACTACCTCGACTCTAGCTCCCACACCGAGGATCTTTGGAATACCAATCAAGCGGCTAATGCGTTTGGCCATGCGGGCGTCCAATTGCTCTCAACGAGCCGACCCGCGTCGAACTTTCGATCTTACCAATATACCGGACGAACTTTCCGCAAGTACATCGTGATGCTCGATGTTTGTTAGAAATCAGGCGACTGAAATCTCGAAGTATATTACTACCATATAATAAAATATTACTACTATACATATATATAAATAAATTCTCATGAGATTTAGCGCGATCCGCATTTTACAAAGATTTAGTCTCGATGCTATCTATTTGAAAAAATGGCACACGTTTTAAAAAAAATCTAAGTAATATTTTATTGAAAATTTAATTTCCGACTCTCTCTGTTTAACACAAATCTAACGCATACAGTTATATATAAGGTAAACATAAAAAATATAAACAAAACTGACTTAGGAAACTACAAACATATAAAACAATATAATATTATCAATAATATAGCTACTATTACTTGAACTACGCAATTTGCAAAAGAAAATCCTAAGAATTTTATTTTCACATTTATACAATTCGTCTTTAGCTGATTTTGTATAAAAACAAGCCATAAATATGAATTATGAGGTTTTTCTTCTTTAATTATCTAAATCGATTATGTTTTTATCAGTATTAATAAAGTAAAATAGTTTCTAAGAAAAATAAGGGGGTATTTTTTTAGAAAACCTATGTCAGAGAGAGAGAGAGGAGAGTATCGGTGACTTTCTATCCACTGTATACATTATTGCCAATTATATATAAAGAAAAAGATTGAAAAACCAATAATTTCTAAAACTAAGCGTACCTCTAGTATTTAACATTAAAAAAATGTTTAAATGTTCATTATTTATCCTATTAATTGACACTATTAAACAATAAAATTCCTTCTACCTCAAAAACTAAATATTTCAAGACTCATGTTCGTATGACCTTTTTTTAATATTTAATCGACGAAAATACGTGACGGAATATTTGTGATCCCAGAATATTTAACATTTATTCATTTACATCCTGTAGAATTTATTAGAACTAATTGTACATGCCGATATTAATTAGGAACTGATCGTTATTCAGGAAACATGAAAAAATCTTTAAATTACATCAACTTTGGAATATCATATTTTACTTTCGTACTTCACTCGTGCATCTCGAACTTCGTCGTTGATTCGCAACGAGTTGAACCGGTGAAACGAACAAACGTTTGAAAGCGATGAACGCGATAAATAGTAAACGCGGCGGGGTGCTATGTCAGCGCTCGTTACAGCGCCTCCATGTGAAGAGGCTCTTCTCGCCGCCGCATCGAGATAACTGTCGCATAAACGGCGAGATCACGGGGCAGTTCGCGAGAAATGATCGGTGTCGCGGAAGTATAACAGGTTGCGAGTTACGACGGAGGCTTAAACTTTTACTGGTTCAGAAGCGTCAACGTCTGAGATCGTTTTTGCACCACCATACATTCGCTCTTCTCCCTTTCGTCGACATCAGTCTGTCTGTCCGTCCTGCTTTTTCTCACAGCGTTACCCATTCCTCTAACTTCCGTTGTCATTCTTCCAAAATCCCACGCGTTTTACGTCTCGCGTTTTTTTTCCCTTCATATTTTCACATTTCGAATCCATCTTTTCTTTCTTCGCTCTAAAACGTCGTCGAAAATTGAACAAAACGAAACGAGGCGAAACTCTGTTCCGCACTATTCCCATGTCTGAGAATGGATCCGGATAGAGCGAAGGATAATATCGACAGTCTGCGAGGAGCGCGACGGTGGGTTGGTGAGGCGCCTTAAACCGGCGTAGTAGTGAGATTTTATAGGAGTTTATCTTCCGGTGATGGGAATGGAGCCGTTCAAAACCGCTGGCGGTTATCGTGGCAAGGAGACGAAGATGAGATGTGTGTGTGTGTGTGTGTGTTTTTGTGTGTGTTTGTGTAAATATATATGTGCATGTGCACATTTTAGCTCACAAAAAAAAGGAAAAATATATGAGGGAGGTTGGAGAACGAAACATTGAACGCGAGAAAGGAGGTATTTGATCAAAACTACACATGCGCGCGCGCGCGCGCCGCGAATTAACTTTACGTAATTCTGCGAAAATATGCAGAGAACGCAGTTTCTTGCGAGATGGGTGGCGTTAACTGTTCATGCGAGTTACCTTCATACGAATTGAGCGAAGGTAAAAGTACAACTGAAACTTACTTCTCAAGAAAATATCAAATGCATTAAACTATTTAGGCGTTTCTTTCTAATTTTCGATTTACGAAGGGAGAGAGAGAGAGAGAGAGAGAGAGAGAGAGAGAGAGAGAGAGAGAAATAGTATAGTTCGATAGATTTTGAGTTAGAAGTTTCTAAAATTGGAAAAATAATTGTTTAAACCCTCCAAAATAATTAATATCTCTACAATGTCTACATATCGTCGATTTATGAATTTTTTGTGTCGCTCTCTTACTTTAAAAGTAACGTAACTCAAAAAATTAAAAAAAAGGAGAAAAATTATTTTCTTGACAAAAATTTATTACTAATCAAATTGATAAAAAAATGTATTTTTAAATTGATCAAATGTCATTTTGTCATTTTTGTTTCATAATCTTTAAAAAAAGATCCTACCCTTTTTGAGTTGTGATCTTGAAAATTTTTTATGAAGTTAAATTAGTTCATTTTGATGATTGATAGAGTAATATATATCTAACCCATATAATCTAACTCATAATAATAAAAAATCGCCTTTTTTATTATAGTTGTATCACTTTTGATAAGGGTATACGATATACAAGTAATTAAAGGTCTCGTCAAGGCGGATGTTTTCGACAGCGACATATTTATTACGTCGTGTATTCTATCCGGGTAGCAAGAACACCTGCGTGGAATTAGCGCACGGAGCTGAGTTATTAAACGAGACTAAATATCCAATAAAGAAAGTACGAGACGAAAGTTTCCTCGTCGGAGTTCCTTGGCGCGTCTCCGCTCTTCGGCTTTAAGTCATTGACGAGATTCGAGCGATCCGTAATGAAAGCGGAACTCCGTAACGAAGTCCTACACATTCCTGGTTTAACGAACCATCTCCGAGCGTGCACGCGGGCGCACGCGCGGGAGAGTACTTATTCAAGGTCGTTGTTACGGGGTGTTCGGTTTCCTGCGTACCCAGAAACTTTTAATGTTGCCTCGCTCGATTGCAGAAAGAGAGAGAGAGAGAGAGAGCTTTCGAATTATTGTGATAGTTCGCACGATAGAAACGCGTGATGCTGAGACGACATAAATCGACGGTGAACAAAACGCATGAAAGCGATAAAACCGTAGAAATGACAATGCGTATAGCGTCCACCCACGCGTTACAATACGTTCTTACAGCCGGATGCATACAATCCCTACCTACAAGTAATATGAATTATACCGAAATTATCAGCAGCAATGCGACTACCTTCGCACGATGAAATAAATCTTGTGAATTGCCATCTTTAAGATCGACAAGGAGGGAGGAGATATATACAGATTCTTAGTTAATCGTTTCAAATAGTAGAAAATTTGTAACAAATAAAAATTTAAAAAATTGTGAACAGAGACAGCTCCAAAATTTTTTTCGACAGAAGTTTTTATTAATTCACATAAACAGTAATTTTTTGCATTATTTTTGCTTTTTGGATATTTTAAAGCTTAGAATGTTTCCTCATTTTTTATTTTGAATAGAAAAAAATATTAGATTTTGTCAATGATAACTTTTAGTCATGATTTTGGAAAGGGTTGAACGTTCTAACTCTTCTGGATACGTCGACTGTTATGAATAACACAAAGTAGACATCTCAAAGAAAAAATTCGAGAATTTGTGGCTTTATTCGAGATAAATATACATATTTTGAATTTGTTTACATGATGAACGTATATTTCAGTTTTTGCAAAAATCACGTGAAACGAACCTTTTTATTGACAATTCGTAAAAAAAATCGCGATTAAATGAGAACTCTGTAATTATTCCGATAGTTGTTCTGCCCCTCTCTCAATGGACCTATTAATTCCCCGCGTGTAAAAATGGAACCCGCGTGTGGCTTGATCCGGACCCCCTCAGTGAAGAAACGCATCGGTGCGTGACCCGCATCCGGTACTCGAGGTGTGCCGGAAAGGAATCGCGGTGGTGGCGGCAGCAGCGGCGACGGCGGACGCGTCGCCGTTTATATTTAAACCGCCGCGGACTCGTCGGAGTCGCCGTGTCGACTGACGCACCACGTAAGACGCGCACACGCTCTCGTACGGAACGGCCAGATAACCCACGTGACCTTTTCCTCCCTTGCGTCTCGTCATCGCTATTACGCTGATGCGTCGGCGTGCAGCCCGCGGCATCCCCGCTCGCGTCGCACCTCGTCGCGCCGTGCCGTGTAGTCGGCGAGTATCACGCGGACAAAAGGTAGGGGTGAAAGAGACGATTGACACAGCGTACAGGCCGACAAGGAGGGACGCAGAGGGTGGTGCGGTGATCCGCGCCGGGTCAGACAGAGAAAAAGAGACACGGCGAGCAGGGATGGCGCGGCGCCTCGCCGCTCTAGCGATGGCTTTCGAGTGCACGCGTACGGATAAGACTTGAACACGGGTCAGATAATTCTGTTCAAGAGGCATCGATATTGCGCCTTCGAGGGAAACAAAGTGCTAAGACCCAAGGAATGAAAAACAAGTTGTAAAACAAGTTGTACAAAAGGAAGAGGTTTAACTTAAAAAATCTTCGATCCCGGATTCATATCGCGTGTGTTTAGAAATCACTTTGGTATTTAGGCAGTGGCTACGAAGATAACTATACACAGAAAATAGTCTTCGATAAAAATACTGCATTATTCCAGTTTTGTTATCGCATTGCCTAAGCGTATGTATCTCCCTTATTATTGTCTTATTATTGCAGTAACGACTAATGACGAACCGGTTTCGAGCCATGAGCTCGCTTCCCAAAGAAGCTGTGATGACTGGATATAACAGCAATTACTTCCTGGAAACTGCAGGAATTAGTAAAAAATTAGAATAGCTTTCAGGAAATTTCCTCAAAATCTTCTCGCGCGCGATGTCATATTTTATTGTTACATATATAACGACGAATCGATTTTAGAATTTTGATAAAACAATAGTAAACGCGACGTGCATAAGAGTAATTATCTTTATAAAGATCACAAGAAAGAATTGACAAAGTAAGTTGAATCAAATGGAAATGTTTGAGTTAACCAACGTGTTTATGAGTTAGAACAAAAGTCTGTAAGTTTTAATCATATTATCACTTAATTATCGCAAATTCCGCAAGAACTCACATCTTTGACAAATCAAGGAATCAAACAATCAAATGGTGCGCGATATCGATGCCATCGCTAGCCGCGATGCGTACGATAAATCTACAAAGTGCGAGAGGCGTGGAGGAAACGAGGGAATGGCGCACGGAGAAGGGGATGAAGACCGAACGCGAGGGGAATCGACGTACGTAGAGGCCGAAACTCAATGAACCGCTATCGATTAGCTGCTCATTTTGCATCGCGTTCGTGCGATGGACTCGTTAAACGATTCGGCCTTCCTCCCCAACCCTTCCCGCTAGCCTCCTCGTTCTCCTCCTCTTCTTCCTCATACACCAATACATCGACGACATCCATACTTTATCCTGCATTGCTCTTTTTTTTTGCACGCCACCGTACCGTCCCGCGGGGGGTAGTAAAGCGAATCAGCGGGGTAGTAGGTCACTCGGGATTTTCGAAACGAAAGACGAGTCACAAGGATACGTGCTCATTCGAGTGTTTCACGGGATAGAAGAAGAAGACGAAGGAGATGAAAATCGAATAGAATATTTTATAGAGCTCGTCGCTTCTTCTCATTGATATCCAACTGATTTTGAAGATACACTCGGAAAGATATCAACGAGACTTACTAATTGCTGGATTTTGCCAAACGATGAACCAAATCCCAACAAAAAATAATATATAGATATATATTTGAAATATATTAACTTGTCAGGCTAGTATATATTTTGGCTTAAAAAAAAAAAATATTTTTCAATATATGTAATAATTATAAAAATTTTGAAAAAATTGACAATGCATCTTATAAAGAAACCCATGGAAGTTCCTTTCCGATATTAATGAGTTTTGAACATGTTTTCTAGACAAAAAAGTAAGGTATTTTTTTTATAAGAGCTCAATCGCACTTTTAGGAAGTGCAACATTCATGCAATTTATTTTTTTCTTTCGAAGCGAATATCATCGAAATTATAAAAGATAGAAAAAAATGTTCTGAACAAAAGTATAGAACGGTTGGAAAAGTACTTTATAATAACAATTTCAAAAAATTATTTAAATAAAAAAATTTTATTAAAAAACAATGAAAAAAAAATTTTTTTAATTATAATTATTAAGTGTTTTTAAAATCATTTAACTGTTATTTCAAATATTTTTCTATCTCTTAGTTTCAACGATATTCGCTTCAAGAGACAATAACCCCATTTTTTTTCATATATATCCTATATGTACATAGATGTTACAGCCTCTAAAAATGCGATTCTTATAAAAAAATACGTGTCTCTTATTTTTACCTAGAAAACAACATATTTAAAGCTCATTAAAATCGGGAAGAGACGCTTTCGTAGGTTTCCTTGTTAAACAGTTATTAGATATATTTAACTGAAAAAAAAAACTGAAGGTTTTCGGAGGTTTGTTCTTCAAATTTCGCGCGCGAAGCAAAATTTTGACAAAATTACGACGACTGAATACAGAGCCAACGGTAATGTTTCTTCAAGTGAAAGCACTTCGGAAAGTGGAGAAAGGAAAATATTTATTTGCGTGCATTCCGAAGTTGGAGCAGGTGGATGATAACTCCGCGAAGGGCTCTTCCACTCTCATGCGACATATATATATTATGTAGTAAAAGCAAGCAAGACCTTGATCCGGGTCTTGCGTTTACAATATTCCTCAGCGGGGAGAAGTTTGAGATTGCTTCGTCCATAAACGACGGAGACCGTTCGGCGGAACAGGAAATTTACGCAAATCGCGACTCGATTTAACGAGCAATCGTGTTCGATTTGGCATGCGTCCAATCGTCGCCGGCGGCGCTCGGAGAACGGTCCGCGACGCGGAGGAGCCGCGAGCCAGCAACGGAGCTACTCATGGAGAAGGTACAGCAAAAGAAGGAACGAGGAGGATGTGGCGAAGGAGAAGGAACAGCGGGTGTGTCGAAAGGTGCGTTGTACTCAAACAAAGTAAGATATAATTAGATCACGCACACTGCGTTCACTCCCGCGGGAGAGCCCACGTGTGAAAGTCGCGCTTGGTACACCTCGGTCATCGCTAAAAAGATCTCCCGCACCGATTCGTGCGCTCGTGTGTGCGCGAGAGAGAGAGAGAGAGAGAAAGACCAGCACAATAATTGACTTTTTAGGGGAGGCGTTCTGCGTCGCGTCGCGTCGCGTCGTGTTGCGTCCCTCCCGAAAAACGCCCCCGAAATAGAACATCGTGGTCTCCCGACAAAGCGAGAAATCACGTTGTCCTCCCCGAGTGATTTTCTCGTCGCCGATTTTTGTTCCTCAAAGAGAACAGCATACCAGATTTGTGTAATGTTCTTTGTACACATTGCGAAGCATATTATGGCAATGCTTGTCTGACTACTGACTGACGTTTATTACTATAGCTCTTTGTCGTAGAATTCAGTAACTTCATTAGGAATATGTATTTAAATCATCACATTTGATTTAAATGCATGAATCACATTTATCGTTTTACGCTTGAAGCAAAAACACAGAATTGATAATAATTTAGACTTGAAAAAATTACCTTAATCTACCTCCGATTTATTAAATCGGTATTCCCTAAAATATATCACAGATATCAATTTTATGCATTCAGAATGTGTTTAATGATGTATTAGGTTTCAATTTTATATCAGCGGCAGTTTCGCCAATAATTGATAGAAACAAATCAGACGTGTTTTTTTACGCGCGAAAATAAATATGCCAATATCTTGTTACGTGAACGTTCGAACAGCTGTGCTGGCATCGATATGGTCTTCCTTGAAATGGCTGAAGGCAAAAAGCGTGGTATAACTGGCGAACGCGGAAAAAGATTTCCGAGCGGAGACCATATCGCAGACGCACGGCGCCTCGGCTGTATTCTGCAACCCCCGTAAATAATGGAGGCGATTAAGCGTAATATAGGATACACAGGCTATGCGCCGTAATATGGTACCGAAAGGGTACGAAGCTTCTGGTATCGCGTCCCCAACCCCTGTCATGAAAATAGCCCTTAGCGCCGAGAAGCGACGCGTGTGCCAACCTTTTGCGGGCATACAGCAAGAATATCGCAATATCGCAAGAAGTCATAGTGGCCGGGAGCTGTGTAAAATTGCACCCGACGAATAGTCTTTCTTTGAGCAATGGTGGCGCTCGCTGATAGATCGTTCCGGCTTTGTTAGATCTTCCGACAGTCTTTCGTACATACAGAATTATAAATGCATAAATTTGATTTGGGTTTTATTTAAATTTCTGAGTATTTAATTTAACCGCCAGAAGTACCAAAGGTGTCAATTTCCTCTCTTTGTTTCGGTTAGTGAAAAATTATTTTGGTATTGTTTGTATCGTCAGAATTATTTGCATTATATTTACATATTTTCAATATTCTCTACTGTACATCTAATATATAAAAGAAAAAAATTGAAACCATTAGTGGAGCCAAAACTCTCAAAAGAGCATATCTCTCTCTCTCTCTCTCTCTCTCTCTCTCTCTCTCTCATCGGCAATTCTAGTATTCAAAATTAATGGCAAGAATGTATACTTTTGCTAATAAAATCATATTATTTACTATAAGATGGGAATTTTTTACGGAATTCAAAGAAAATTCATCTTTTTACAGACAATTCACAATATGTAATTAGCTGCTGTATTCGTAGTGAAGATTCCATAGCAGAATTAGGTCTAAATCAGAATGAAATGCATCGAGAGCACTCTCGAGCGTAGAGGTGGGAAGTGTCTCGGTTTTTGTTCGCGTTCCGAGGAGACCGGCATCCGACCTCATTTCCACAGTGTTCAGACCGCTCTCGGTCGTTTCCGTTCTCGGATCATCGGTTTTGCCAAGATTCGCTTTGTTACCGGTCGAATGAGAGCCGCTGTCTTGTCGGGACTCATTGTCCGAGGTCTTGGCAACTTTAGGAGTGTGGGCGTTGCTGGCGATGGTACGAAGCGTCTGTCAGTAGTTCGTAGATTTCGTACGGTCATCATCCGCGTGCATGTGCGCACACACGTGCAGACACGCATGAAACGTGTGCTCGTGTATCATGTGTGTGCAAACCTTCTACAAAATATCGGTCTGGATTCAACACCTTGTGATGTCTATATAATTTTCACTGTGTTGGTGTTAATATTAACACCAACATAATATGGATTTAATATCATGGGTTTTAAATCTATATTATAGTGATTATATTGATATAAACACTACACAGTTGGAAAAAATGTGTTAAATTTAACATAAATCGCATGTCCCAAACGATCCACTCAAATTTTTGAGTTAATTTTACACAAGATGAATATGTTAGAAGATAACACAAATATTATGTAAGAGAATAAATACAAAGAAAGATCGACACAGTTTGTAAACAAACTGGGAACATATTTTTTTTCAGAAAATTAATATTTATGGTATATATTAAATTAACACATATTTCATTCATTTGTCTTAGAATTTACGTTTCAAAACACATTATTTTTATGTTACTTGTTCACTTACTCATAAATTGTGTCATTTTGACACTAAGAAACATTGAATATCAATTTCACAAAAAATCTTTAAATAACATAATCACATTATGTTAAATTAACACTCGAATGTATTAAAAAATTCAACACAAACGTGAGTGGACCGTTTCCAACACAAATACACAAATTTTTTTACTGTGCAGGAATTATAAATCCACATTATGTGTTAATATTAACACCAGCACGGTGAGTCATACAGACACCGGCATGGCGTCAAATTTGATATTTTTTAAAGTGAATGCGTGTTCGCAAGTTGCCTGTTGTACTCCAACGTGCGAACTCGTCACGGAGCTACCTTAACGCGTATCTCGCACTTGAAACTTCCTCTCCCTTCCCTCATCTCGATTATACATACGTGCGATAGCGTGAATTTCCTGTGTGGAGCAATGTGCAATACGCGTTTGATTGTCTGTCAGAGACCGACATGAGTGTGCGTTCGTACGTATCCTTAAACACGAGCGCGTCAATGTGTGGGATGCACATGAACGTTGCACATGCACGCGTACAAGGCTAACCTTGTGTTTTATGCCACATGACGTACAATTTGGCTTCGGGCCTCGTGCTACGTATCGATCTCCTCGCGAATAGAATACTGTCGAGAGAGAGACCGATTCGCTAAAGCTGTTCGAAAAAAAATTTCTATGGACCATTTTGAAAATCGGCAGCGAAGTAATTACGAAAATTACGACTGAGTGGGACGCGCGATGAAACACATCTCGAGTTGTGGTCTACGATTGATGCCGCGAAATATTTCGTAAGCACGAAATTTCGTCGGACGAGAAATTTGAGAATGCGCGAATGAGTAGTATATAATCATCCGCTAATCGAACGCAGGCGGCCTTACATAATAGAGCTCGCGTGGAAGGATTGGACGCGGTCAGCAAGTTGATTTTTGTGGTCAGGTAATTTCACGTACGCGATGATGTTCCCTGGATACGCGTATGAAAAGCTGCGGTGAGGGGATTACGTAGCGATTACCTCGCGAACGCGTTTTAACCATACCCATAGCTTTTAATGCGTTTATTTTTTTTTTTTGCGTGTTGTATCCTAATTAATCGAGATTATTCCATTTAATCGTGTCCGGCGATACAAGATTATCCAAAGCATCCGCGATGATTTAGTCCTCTCTCTCCGATGTATCGCGAAAAAAAACGTACATTTTTAAATTTCTCGCACCTGTCGCTCCCTTCTCTAATATTAAATTATCCGCAGATAAAAATATCGGCGTTCAAAAAAAAAATACTTTCACTTTCCTCACAGGTCCCTACGCTCGTAAATCACGCTCGATTTGCGTTTCATTTCCCAACTTCACAAATCTGGTGTGTTCGAAAATCAAGTTGACGAATTGCGCGTGACGCTAAGTTGGTATGTACATATATGCTTGAAAAGCAATCGTCTAATACAGTTGGGACATAAACGCTAAATGATGACACCTTACTATGTTAGTCGCACTTATACTTCTAAGATATATACAAGAGTATGCACAGCAATGTAGCTAACCAAAGTACTCGAGAAATTTCTTTGTGACATTTTATAAAATTTGTTATAGAGAAGCTGTGAAATAATCGTAATCAATTCTCGGACTTAAATGGTTGATCGATCATTTAATTAATCAATTTATTAAAGAAAGCGCATTTAAAAAATGCTATATCTTCTAAATTAATTAAAACTTCAATTTATACTTACTTATGTGAAATTTATTTAATCAGAAAATAATCACCTGGGGTATTTTTACACCCCAGCAACGATAAAATGTGAATTATTTTAAAATATTATTTTGTACACAAGATGTCGTTTATATCCATATTTTTAATATACAAATTTTTTCTTCTATGAAAACTATTCATTACAAACATTTAAATATATAATTTCGTCAAAAACACACATTAAAAAAGTGTTATATTAGTTAAAACCTTTACTTTTTTAGAAATATAATTTTTAAGAAATATTATATTGCTATTATAATAAACTGTTTAATGTATTTATTTCGTTTAATATTTATTTGGTTTCTATTTGTTTACTTTTCTCAGAAAATTATAATTAAATCCGTATCTATAATAATGTTCTCAAATAAATAAAAAAACGATCAATAATATATATGTTATTAAAATCACTATTTTTATATATATATATGTGTGTGTGTGTGTGTGTATGTGTGTGTATAATAGTAATTTTAATTTGAATATAAAAATATTCCAGATGATTATTTACGTAAAAGGAAATCAGATGACTACTCCCAGGTTAATGTTTTTTTACGAAAATATCATAATAAAACTCGTTTTACAATAATTCCATATGTTCTACAGCGGAATAGATGATTTCAATACAAACAGCGACTAGTTTAAAGTATGGTTGAAGCTTATCGACATTGATGGAATCGGCTAATAATAATTAAAAGCACGGTTATCGCAGACCTTAAAATCCCGTGACAGACATAACGACTAGCAAGGCGGAAGTCCAGCGGAAATCGAGATGACTAGCGGATGTTCCAAATTGTGGATGAAGTAGTGCTATTTCCTCTATAAATCACTAGCAGGTATGGCCGAGCAAAACACGCACAATCAGGAATTAACGATCACGCGAACCATTGAGCCCTTCGGATATTAGATCGATTTCCTTTACATATCGTGCATCATTTCCAGACCGCAATTGTAATTAAACAATTCAATGATCAATTGAATTATTTATTCTTTTACATTCGTCAAACTGCGCTGCATAATTAACTCTTAGTGCCCACGATAAAATTTTGGTCTTTTATTACACACAATGAATCGTTCGTGTTAATTTTTATCACACTTTTACAAATATAGGAAAATTAAGTGATCCTTATACTTTAACCTATACTTTAACATCTTTAAAAAGTATTTATAATGTTACGTATTATATAAAAAAGAAAAAAGATAAAAATTATTATTTAATCAAATGCTCCTAATATTAAAAAAAAGAAATACGCAGGACACGAATGATCCAATCATATTAAAGGTTAATGCGTAAAATTTTGTTCGATCGCTCTAACTTAGCTAAAAAGAATTATGTTAATCTCGATCGGTATTTGCAAGTGAAAATTTTCTTCCATTACGTTGTAAAAAATTGTTTGTATCAAATGTTTTTCATAACCTTACGTGATTTTAAGTTATATAATATTCCTATATTCCTCGAGGATTTTGATTTAAAAAAAAAAGCTTTCAATTACGTTAACTCTAAGCACAAAGATACATTAATTTAAAGTACACTTGACCGTGAATATCAGTTAAGAAAATTTTGGACCAAATATCGATTAGGATTAAGTTGTGTGCCGAATCTAATTCAATTGAATCGGATTATATTTTTAACGCATCGAAATATTAGTACGTTCAATTTTTACGCACGCTGTAAGCACCAATTCATCCTTGTTGTCTATAAAATATCAAATAAGAACAAATGATGCTTACAAGCGCTGTAAGCGCAGAACGGAACGCATCCTGGATGTTTGCCTCTTCGTTATACGCGTCGCTTTATCACTTATTTCACTCCGAGGACAACAAAATTCAGAATCATAGATTTCAATTAGACGCGTACAGGCCGCGATTAGTGTCATCTGCTCTTGCCTCGCGCAACGGCGCATCTCAAATGCAGCAGCATGCATCAACGTCCGATGTGTACCCGTAGGATTGCTGCAATCGCCGCGCCGACCCGCCCGGCGATGTACACGTAGTACATAATCGAAATGCAAAGCGGTAAGGGTGCGTCTCTAGATCGATGATATTAAGCGTGATAAGTTATCTCCGGTTTACCCCGTAATAACGGCACTGCGGAAGCGTGATTGATGCACTTGTGCTAGTAAGACATCGAGATCGCAATTCGCACGGCGTAATTAATCGCCGCTGCCCGATTAAAACCCGCGGCTACGGAGATGTCGATGATTTTGCTGAAATGCGGGGGAGAGGGGGAGAGTGCGGAAAGGGAAGGCGTAGCCGTGGAACAGTTAGGACCTCTGGGCACCATTTGATCGCGACTTTATAATCGCTATACAGTCTACGATCGCTTTTCGTTATAAATGACTTTAGATTTGTATCGCGAAGTCGTTGATAAAGAGCCAATGGTTTTTATAGTTATTCCGAATAATTGCGAGGGATAAATCGATTCCAAATTTTATCGAGTGATTACGAGCGAATGATTACAGCGATTTGATCGTAAAGAGGGGTGCAAGTTATGGAGGGGAAGGTTGAATTATTATGCTGTTCCCTCCTGGATAATTGAGTACCTGTTCGGTACTCCGTGCGAGACTTACGTGGATAGGTAGTAAAATTCAGCATAAAAATCCCCTTTCAAATCACGCCCTATGACCGTGCGCGCCGATATTACGGGGCATTACCATAACTACCGCTGCATTATGGCAATTTTCAATTTTGCCGCGCTCTCGATCGACCCTCCTAAATGACTTCACTGCTACCATACTGTACGACGAAAGAAAAATTCGTCGGACGCAAACATGAGAAGATTCGACGAGAAAGATAAGATCGTCGGAAATCCACATTAGGAAGAGATATGATTAAACGTTCACGCGTCGTACATCAAGATACTTTCGATTAAATCATTTTCCTCGACAATAGATACAAATCAATCTTAAATTATTCATTACCTTTGTTTAGGACTCAACGCGGAAGTTGCATATCTTTGCTTTTTGGAATTCGGACTTACCTGAAAAAGAAAAGAATAAATATGAATTAAATTGCGAAATTAATGGCAAAATATACAATTTTTTTTTAATATGCAATTTTACGCGGCTCTTTCAAGCAAGGCGCATTAAGAAGTTTTATGCGGAGATCGACGTTCCTTTTTATGATCGATTAGATCGATTACGTGAAGTGTAAGAGTAGAATGACTACGGCGATTGGACACGGTGGTTTTATCGTGAGATCGAGCTCGCACAGTTGCATCTAAGTGTCTCTAGTAACGGTGCAAGATCGACAAGATTCCTTGACGAAAGTATAACGGCGAAGAGAAAAAATTCTCTTCTGTTGGATGTTCCCCCTAGGGACGAAATTGTATATTGTGTAGATATAGCTTCCTCCGTACTCTTTTTTTATCCGAATTTATGCAGAATTTCAAATACGCAAAACGTTTTTTTTTTTAAATTTACGCGACAAATTGCTACAAAAAAAATAACAATAGAATCAATATGAAATATTTTAAATTCTTCCCTTTAATTTAAAAACACAATCCACGCGGAATATATACGTGTATTTTGTATTCTCTTTTATTTTCACCAATTTTCAAAGTATCATCGTTTAAAATCTAAAACTCGATATTAACACCCGATTGT
The DNA here is from genome assembly GCF_001594055.1 of Mycetomoellerius zeteki. Classification (NCBI taxonomy): domain Eukaryota; kingdom Metazoa; phylum Arthropoda; class Insecta; order Hymenoptera; family Formicidae; genus Mycetomoellerius; species Mycetomoellerius zeteki. The sequence continues at coordinate 1,410,091 of NW_017255975.1, forward strand.
GACTTCCGATTTCGATGCACGTGCGCACCGTTTTTACCATTTACATCACCCTTTATTTTTCACCTTTTAATTAGCGTCATATACACCGCGGCGCGATATCAAACTGAGCAAGAGCGTACTACGCGGCACTCTTGTTTTTTTCTCGCGTTCTTCCCGCCCGTCATCCCACTTCTCGTCTCTCGTTTCCTCAAAGGACCAACCATCCGCCGGCTTCCATTCCGACCTTATTTCCATGGTCGCCGTCGCGTCGCATCGTCTCGCGAGTTTCCTGCGAGAGAAGAGACCGACTTCTAGGAATGTTACCTCTGACATTCGCGAAACGAAATGTACTATGATGCGTCACCGAGAAAGAGATCGAGCTACCACCGCATCGGGCGCTGGAGCCGCATCGTAAACTGACTCCCGATGAGATTGCACCGCTGGTGCTGCGCTACTGCGAGAATTCATGAAATGAAAAGTTCATGTGCGCGCGAGGAAAAGAGAGAAAGAGTACGAGCTAACCGACATACGTGTACCGAAATCATGCATCTCGAAAATCATTTTCGAAAATCATTTACGGCGTTTTCATGCAGCCGCGTGGGTACACGGGGCTTTTGTTACCACGGTTTGCAACGAACAATATTAATTCTCCCTGTACAAAGGGTGATATTTTACATTCTCTATTAATAAGCTCGCGCTGGATTTCAATAATTTAACCTCGGTATGACCAAGTCCCACTGTACTATACACGTCACCTGCATAAAGTGATTTCTTTTATGAAAAAAGTTTTAAAAAATTGTATAAGTAATAAAAATTTATTTATACTGGATTTTTAGGATTGTCGTCAATTAATACAAAGCTGATTTTGTAAATAAAAGTTTTTATATTGTAGATATTAAATTGCACAATTATAATTCATAATTGCGAACGTGCATCTACATATATTCATATATATAATAAAATTATTGACTCATGGACTATAAATATCAAAATGCCAATCATTCTTGGCAATCACTATAGAGAATAAGTAACATCCGCGTACTAAATCTCTAACAATACATTTCCCGGCTTTAGCTTTTCATTTAATTAATACATTTCGAAATTTTGTAAAAATTGTAAGATAGAATAAATGAAATTTTTTAGTGAATCGCACAATTGTATTACTACTCGAGCTGAATTAAATTGTATCTGTCACGAATTCCATTCGCGCCATTTACTCAGAATTACCGGCGAGCAATTCGGTGACCCAGTAGCTTCAGTTTTCGATCATTAGGAACGAGCGATGGACTCGATAAGTGCGCTTTCTACAACCCTCAGTTATTGCGCTAAATTACAGGCACATATATACCCTCTTTTCGTCTTCCCTTTCTCTCTCTCTCTCTCTCTCTCTCTCTCTCTCTCTCTCTCTCTGCGAATTACTCGCAATGAATAACTATTACTTAAGTGCAAACAATGCCAGCGACCCAACCCAACGCGCACGCAACTGAGCGCGCAGTTTACACACGCGCATGCAAACATGGATAAAGCACAGGGAGGGAAAACGAATTCACTCGAAGAGGCACACCCGTCGAAACGACCTCGTACCCTGATGGCGTGCACGCAATCATTTTCCGATGCATTAAGATTCATCTTTAGATATATGTAGCGTTCCAAAATCCCGATCTAATTTAATAATGTTCTTTTATGCGCAAATATAAAACCTGCTTTTTTATGGTAAAAGAAATTATTTATCTATTGCAATTGTCATGCTTCATGTAGTCTCGTTAAATTGCAAAATAAAATTCTGAAGTACAGCTAAACTATGGATGGGACGAACTTTGATACCTACCGCATACATGCATATACGTACGTCCTTTAATAACGTGAAAACTCTCATAGGTCTCAGTTGCACATTTAGATCGGTCGAGTGCTACTAAGAATTCAATTAACGGTAATTATACGGTGACCCACCCCTCGTTACTTTTCCTGGCGCTCTTTTCCCAACCCTCCGCGAAGTCCCCCACCCATCGTCAGACTCGGTCGCAGCTGCAGGTGCATTCGCATGTGCAGAATAGGGGAGACAAGAGAGTCCCTGCCAGAAAGTTCACGCCAAGTCCCATTTGGGGTGGTTGAAACCAACTCCCCGCACTCCTTTCATTCCTTTCGTCTCTCCAGCATTCTCCCTAGTTTCTTTCAGACCATCTCGAAAAGGGGGTTTGCATTTAATGCCCGACGGAGGGAGTCCTTAAGAATTGAACGTGGCGCTTGTGGGTGTACACGGACTGGCTAATTGTGTGTTCGGAGTTTTGGGGTTACAGCGGGGTTGAAACGACGCCTCTATACCTGAGCCTACCAAATCCAACGTTAACCCTCGTAGATGTTCTGAAATCCTCTGTGCCGACGCGGTGCAATGAAAGGGCAACACGAACTTTTCTGGGAACTTCGGCCGAATATTTAATCTCCTGGCACCTTTCCAAGAATACACCGTCTTTAAGTAGGCGCCATGCGAGATAAATTTTGACTTTAAATGAGCATTTTCAAAACTGTTCCAGCATCTCCATTCCGCTTAATTAAGATATGCTAAGAACTGATTAAAGTTTAGTAAGATTGATGCATATAAAATACAAATTAAACGAATTAGATAATAGAAAATAAAATCAGCTCCAATATATCTATAGTAATGATTTCCGTTTTTTGAATTTTTGAAAGATGTATATTAAAAAGACAAGAATGGATGTCACAGATTGAATTACAGATGTTTTCAGGATATCGATTATATTGATATCTACAAGAGTAATGAAAATCAATTCAATGACATTTCCAGGATGTAGCTATCATATCGTTTTTATGAGTGGAATAAATTGCGTGTCATCAATTTTGCTAATGTGATAATAGAGCTTTATGACGATTTTACGAAGGTATCAAAGTTTAAATTAGAGAAGCAGGAAGCCGTTGTCTTTTTTTTTAACCGAAATTTTTTATTTTAGTTAAACAATTTTGGCGTATGCCCGTCAATATGCAGTTGAACGTACATATGTCGGATGAACGAGCAGTTATCGCTGGTAAATTTCGACGCGCGATATGTAATATCAATTAAAGCATGCACCTATAACTATACTGCGCGAGGGGGGAGCCCTTGTCGAAATACCGTAGTGAATATTTTCCAATTCTGTGCGCAGTTAGAGGGGAAAAAAAATCACGAGAGAGGCGAAAAAACGAAACAAAGACAGAAAATCAGATAAAGAGAGAGGGCGAGAGCGCATCCGTTTTTATTGAGTTTGCAAAAAACATATTCGTTTTCCGCGTACTTCCGCGAACACCTTCCGCTCTCCCCTTTTATCCCCTCTCTCCTTCTCTCTCTTTTTTATCTCTCTAGCCTCTCTTCTGGCAGTGACGTTCTATTTGCCGTACTATCCATGAAGAGAGAGAGAGAGAGAGAGAGAGAGAGAGAGAGAGAGAGAGAAAGAGCGCCCAGTGGGGAGAGATAAAACAATTTGATAAATCGCTCGTGGCGCGAGGGGTTGCGTCGTCCCTTAGCCCCGTGTCATTGTGTACCGTGAGCTATATCCGTACGCTATACTCGTTCGGGAACTCGTCGCGGGTTAACCGTTAAAGCCGCGCGGCAACATACCATACCGTAGATAAGTGTTAGGTATCAACTTGTTGCATTAATTACAGCAGGAAGGCTATTAGCCATCGATTCGCGCGAGACCTCGCCTCTCTATGTAGTTACTTCTCTTCCACCGTTCCTCGGTCGCTCGCGCGCGCGCATTGTTACACACACGCACACACACACACACACACACACACACACACACACACACACACACACACACACACACACACACACACACACACACACACACACACAAACATACACTTGCAAATACGAATGCAAGCAGAATATCAGATACGGGCCGCAGATCCTCCTGGATTCTTCGCATCACTCCATTTTACGGCAGAACGGCACTCAAGTGCGATGCACCGGAAAGTGCATGCGAGAACACGAATGTATCCGCGATCAGCATTGAACGATACACCAGGGATCGAGTCCTTCCGAACGGTCACTTTCATTGCCTATTTCGTTCATATAAAGTGATCTATCAATTGTATTCGGTATTTATCATTTTTGCTCTTACAGAAATCTAATATTGACAATTGCATTACTAATGGTAATTAATCAGTGTCTTTCAGTAATAAATTGGATAGTATTAGATTTCTATAAGGGTGTGTGAAATAACTTAATATGAATATAAGTATTTAAATAAACGTAAATTGGAATTATGTAAAAAGTACAAAATTAGTAAAAATAATTTGAAATTATACTATTAATCATTGTGCCGTAATTTATCAGTTACAGACAGTAAATTTGCATTGATTAATATTGTAATTTCATATCTAGCAATTAATATCTAATAACATACGCGATATATCTTAGTAAGACATATCTTATAAGATATATCTCTAGTAGGTTTTATTAGAAAAATACCTTTCGTAGATAACGCGTTCATGACGCACGAAACTCCTGTTTTTACGACGCTGCGAGGTGCGTTCGCTTCGGACGCACTCTGAGCAAAAGGAAGGTGTTTGCAGGAGCGGATACGTGGACCGGAAGTGGTTGGTAACGCCGCGTCTGGCTGCCGGCAATTACGCGGACCCACACTGCTATCCCTATCAACTCTACAACTCGTGCACGAGTGTAAATTCTCGTGTGTATTTAGGTCCCCGGTCTGGATCAAATGCGTGTGTGCGCGTGCGCATCTGTGTGTGCCAACACATCGCGATCGGATAAAAAGAAAAAAAAATAAGCGCTCCGTTCTCTCTCCTTCTCCCGCTCCTCCTTCGTCCCGGTGGTTGACGCTCGGCTCACCTTGATAATGTGAGATATCACGCAAGTATACGAGTAAACGCGCGCACGCGTTTTGTACGTGAGAGTTACGGTAGGAGGGAAGTGAGGCCAGTAGGTATCCGTAACTAAACATTTGCCGTCTGCTCCCATACGCGCAGTCAGGCATAGTGAAATTAATTATCCCGCGAGTTGCCGTCTTCATGTCTGGCACTACGCGGCACTGCAAACGTTTCGTCTTTAAAGAGCAATCCAAGAATCAAACGAAAAGTTTTGAATGCGTTGTTGACTCTTGAAATTACAAAATTGATCGCGCCACGACATGGACAGGTGATCCATACTTTGCTCATTGCGCAAATGCATCCGCTGAGATATTTCCAGCCAGAAAAATTATGCGGACGAAAGGTGATACCTTCATATACGTGTCCATGAGGATTTCTATAGACCAAGAGTATTCCTAGGACGCAAACCAACCCCTCTTCATTTCCCGAATGCCAGTATAGCATGTTGACAGGCCAACGTTTCATTACAAATGAGAAAGGGAACACCGATGTCCGTGGTATCATTAGCGAGATCAGAGTCGGTTTCCGCGAGCTTGTGCCGACGTGTATGCATATATGCTATCGAGTTACGCGGATAAATTCGAAAAGGTCGATATTTTGAAATGCCATCGCCAGGGGTTGACCGGGGGCTATTTTGAGTATGCCGTACGTAGCTATGTAGAAAGAGAGAGAGAAAGGAAAGTCCGAAAGAGAGAGAGAGAGAGAGAGAGAGAGAGAGAAACAGATAGAGAGAGAGAGAGAAAGAGCGAGAGAAAGCCCGAACACACCACCCGTCAATAATCCGCTGAATAAACTATCGTCCACCCGCCCACACGAGCCACCCACCCGTCCGCCACACAACTCCACTCAAGCGCCACGTACAGCCGAGGCATATATCACACACACGGGAACTGCGCGTGCCTGTATACGATCGTGGGTACCGTGCACGCACATACGATAGGGTACGTGCTAATATATGTACCGCAGAGGCCCGTTGGAACGGACATATGTGAACTCACGTGTGTAGTGTAGTGTAGTGTAGTGTAGTGTAGTGTGGTGTGGTGTGGATGGTGTGGTATGGTGACGCGAGGGAGGAGACCGTAAACTCGAACAGCGCGAGGTAGTCACGAGAAGACGCGACGCGATGGCTACGAACAAATAGGACTCGGTACACGCGATAAGAAACACGACATTGCATTCAGGATAAAATAGATTGAGGTGTTTAGTTAGAAAAAGATGAAAGCATTATACTACTTTTTGATAATTAATGATTTCGTGTTTCGTTTTCAAAGAATTGATAACGAGTCAATCATTTATTGTAAATAATTTCAATAATATCAGGAACAGGATGATTTTTATACGAAATTCTAACAAATCTTATGCATCTTATGTGCACGGAGAAGATAGGCTTCCTGTCGAATTAAAAATATAACGTCTGTTTTAATAAGCTTTCTCTCTTGTTCGAGCTCACTTGTCCTTCGTAGCCACGCTAGCGAGTCACCTATATACGAAGAGCGCGATGTATTATTGACACCGCAACCCCCAATGTAGCCTGCCACCGCCAACCCCTCTATGTGCGCTCCCTTGTTCAGAATCGGACAGGTATATGCACATACATGCACAGGCGAATACGTATATATGCGTCTCGGCGTTAGTACCGGGTGGCAAGTTGCAAACTGTGCTCGGCCACCGTTTTCTCGCCTCTCTACGGTATGGCATTTTTGCGCGCACGAACTGTCAGACGAAATGGACAATGTCGTATAAAGTGTGGTCATTATGCGTCGCGGCGTTTAACTCGCCGCGCATCGATTTTCTTATCGGAACGTCTCGCGAGCGGCGAGAAAAAGAAAAACTTTGTCTCGCGCACTTAAAAGTCGCTCAAAAACTCGACGTATTTCCCCGCCGTTTCTCATCTTTAACTCATAAATTAGTCATGTGGCGTTTTATCGCGTGACAACGATCGCGACTCGATCACTTTGACTCCGGTTATCGATTACAGGAAAACGCTGCTTTGCGAGATACTTTTTTAGTTTATCGCTAACTTGGCGCGGGATATATTTACATACGAAAATACTAAATTACTAAATATGTCACTAATCTCATATTTCTTGTCAATTACGAAGCTTGAGGTAGGTCTGAAATTCGGGAGTATCTCAGATCCTTTTAGACGATCTCACGGTTAATTTGCCGGATCATCTCAGTTACCTCGACTCGCCCGTTGCATCTCGAAGAGGCGGTGGCAACCTCTCAGGCTTACTCGCCGTACCAACGCATATGAATAATGAAAATCCACGAGGCTAGGTATAATTACCAGCGGAGCGTCGCATCCGGTCTCGATTCAGACGATCGTCAATTTTCGGGGTAATCGACAAATCCGGTCGACTGGGGTTCTGGATATTTTCAGGGACAGATTTAATTACGCCAAGGAAATTACGCAGAGAACTCGTAGTGAAGACGGGCGAAGGGAAAAGATGGCGGGAAGGTAAAGAGATGCCAGAGATCCCTGACTTCGTGCCTATCTTTGGATCGGCCCCGCCACCCTTAGCGACGAACTACGTACCTACGTCGATTAGTCGGAATTAACTTCCAACGCGCGCGCACTCACGCTCTCGTACTCAAGAACCCTTCGCTTGGCCCAGGTCCGGGATCGCGGATTATCCGACGATAAACGAATTCGCTCACCGTTAATTGACTTCGGGGAGGGTAATCACGAGTAAAACTTTCACATCGTGCACGATCCGCAGGCGCGCTTGATTGGCAGCGCGGCGGAACGATGGCGAGAGGACTGGAAGAGGTATGAAATTTATAGGACTGCGTCTGGGATCCGAAATACTAGTATGTGCATTTGAGTTGAGATCGCGTGCATTTCGTTTCTTGCACGATAAAAAATGGAATGCTTGAACGAACGTATATAAAGGACAGTTCGCGTATCTTATCCAGACTGTCACTTAAAGATAAACTGTGTTCTTAAAGATAAAAAAATCATCTACCATTCACGGTCATCAATAATTACTTTTAACTCTCTTTCTGGATTTTTTTAGAAATGGGACATATATTGTTTTATTACTTTTAAAAATTTGGAAAATCACTAAATACAAGAATAAGGTTAAAATATAAAAATTCAAAATGGCAGGAGGAAGGAAGAGCGAGAGAGAGGAGGGAGGATGGAGGGAGAGAGGAAGAGAGAAAAAGAGAAAGAGAGAATCTTGCGTAGTTACATTGTCACATCATGATTTTTAGAAATATGATATCAAATAGAAAAAACAACAAATTCTTAAAATCATAGTTTTTCTCAAAATTGTGACATAATAGTTAAATTTTAACAAAGGATTCTTGTTCAGTAAACAAAAAATACGATGGAAATCATTATTCACACTTGTGTTACAAAAAAAAGGTCTTTGTGAGACAGAGTTAAAGTCCAAAAACTTTCCGATGTATGTAAATAATTTTTTAATTTTATGACTACATTTATCACAATATTTTTAATTAAAGTTTAGACAATTTCCTTTAAAACTAGCCCTGGTTGAATTAAAATGTTTAATAATTACCAAAAATACGATTTTGTAAAGATTCTGAGTCATATATGACCCACTAGACCTGAAACTCGACCTAAAAGGATTAACTTTCCGTTGACAATATGGATCTTTTTCCAGTCCAAGTTTTTTTACTATACAATAGTATAGGGCTGTCAAAAAATGTGAAAAAATTCAGCATTATTTTTCAATATAGATGTCTCAAATAGATTTCTTGATTATTTTAGGAGGAAAGACTCCGCCCTTTCTCTATTTCAGAGAAAGAGTCCAATTTTGCTTGTGCCAGAAACGACCCAGATTACAGACGGAGGGTTAAAAATCCAAGTTAAGGCATCAACGATTTTCTCACAGGACTTACGATCTAGACGAATTAGGACAATCTATTTCATTATGAAACATTCTATTACGTCAGAAATTTCATAGTATTTACTATATTTATCGTAAATACTCGAAAAATCTCGTTATATTTCTATCTTCCGATTGCGAGAATTTCAGATATCAACAATATAATGTCTTTCGATTACTGATTGACTGTAAGTGTGAAACGAATAGATGATAGTACATTTTTTAATCTCGTATAACGTGAAGTTCGCCATATCATCTCGCAAGCGTAATCCAAAGTTATCATCGATATGATTCAAACACTGTCGCTCGCCTTTGTCTATCAAGATAATTTCTCTGAATGTCACGCCAGGTACCGTTCCTCGAATTTAGTCCGGTAATATAACTCGAATGTTTCTATTGATCCTCAGATAACCATCGATGGATTGATCATTTGAAAAATCAAGAAACTAATTCAAGGATTGTAACCATTGTTTACTAAATAATAGTTACAATATGGTAAGGTAAATTGGGAAAAATATAGGAAATATATCTATAGTTTTGTTAAGATGTAGCTTTTGTAAAATAAATTCTAAATTGAAACTGACAACTTGAAAGGGAGCCGAAAAAATTCCTTTAAAAAAGCTTGGGTTTTAATAGAAACTTGGGTCTAAATAACAATAGAAAAACTAAATCGTGTCCGTCGTTGATGCCATTTTTTCATAATATCGATGCGACAGTCAACTTTTACCAACGGATTCAGCAGGTAAAAATACGACGGAAATGACTATTCACATTTATAATAAAAGAAAAAGTTAAGTCGGGTACTATTATACAAGAAAAAGTTTTGTCGGGTACTATTATATAAGATATAAGAACTATTTTCAAATTGCTATATCTTGAAAACAAAAATACATCGGAAATGTCTATTCACAATGGTTTCAAAAGGGCGTTCCTTTGAGTACTAAAAACCCTCTTTATATACGAACATCGTGAGATATTGAAAAAATTATTTGACAACGTTTCATCAATGAAATATACAAACTGCGAGATATATGTATAAAAAAATTCTTAGACTTCATAATATTTTTATAGGTATTATCAGTACCTTTCATGTAATTTTTTCTTTTTGTAGGCAATTTAGAGAAACTTTACAAATATTAGTTTATCGAAATCGCTTTCTTACTATTTAATTCTTATTCCCCCTTTCTCTCTCCATGAATTTTTTAATCATACGTGATCGATAAAAATAAAAATTATATATGCAATAAATTAAACATGTGTGAAATAAATTTAAAATAAGCAAGAAAGGTGTCTAATTTGTCGCATATGGAAAATTAAAGTTCTCTTGAGAAAAGAACCAAGATTTTGTTAGAAAATCTAACATTTCAAATTTCGCGTACCATACGACAGATTCATTTCAGACGTGTGAATTATCACGAGATCGCGAATAATTTACAGAGCCGCAGAGCGAAAAGACCAGACATGCGTTTCGTCGCGGCAAATCGTGTTAGATGGATCGATACCGCGTCCGAAAGCAGACCGGATAGAGATCGTAAAGCGACGCGTTATTAAGCGCGCGCGCGCGCGCGCACGAGACTGCGATACCGGATTCAAATCGTCCCGACCCGCACAGAAGTCGTTTGCGGGTTAAGCGAAATCGCGAAAGTACGTAATCGCACGTATAACGGAGGTAGTGTTCATCGCTCGTCCGCGCACACGATACGCACACGCGTGCCCGCACGCACGCACGCACGTACACACGTACGCACGTACGCACCGACACTCGTTTCGTCGAGAGAGCACCGCAACGATAAAAAGCACACGAGCGCATCCGTGACTTCTCCTTTTTTATCGTCCCCTCTTCCTCAGGCTATCATACGCCTCTCTCTTTAAAAAAACCGTCTCACCAATGATCGTGTGCAAAGAGCGGCGTGTACGCGCGCGCTATCCTCGATGTGCGCTATCCTCGGTACGGTCCGTGTGCACGTGACGGTTGCAAAAAGAATACAGAATACGTTGCATGTGGACGTCGCGGACGATGCGGTGTACCTTGACACGGATGGCTCCCTGAATCACCCGGCGGCTAGCAACAAACATCACCTCGCGCTATCAACACACGCCTACCGCCTAACACAGCGAGTGCATACGTGCATGCGTGCGTGAGCGCTCGCTCGCTCGCTCGCTCGCTCGCGCCCGTGCCCGTGTAAAGCGGTTGACGAACGGCTAGGCCGGCGACGTCGATAAGCCCATCATCAAGCTGCCCGGCCTGCCGACGACTTGGTAGGAAATTCCATTTCCTCCGATTCGTGTCGCGGTACGTGATTCCCGGTTGGTTGGTCGGTTGGTCGGTCGGCGAGCTAGCGAGTAAGAGGACAATCCGGAGACATTGCCTCGTTGATACTGCGCGGCTCTTTCCGCGATTTTAACTCGGTACATGATACCTAATCAAGTAACTGTCCTCACTCACACGAATACAAATATAATTTTGAGGACGGATCGATGAATTTGAAATAGACATTTTTCTTGACGAAAATTTGATATTTGATTAGTGTATTGATTTTATCGGATTTATTAAATAGAATATTCTTTAATTTAGACGCAAACTACATTTTTTAGTATGATAAATAAGGTATTGGATAAAAATAGTTGATAAAAATAGATAAAATATACGCGAACGCGAAGATATAAGAAGACTAATCACAATCGAAGATAGCGCGTGATGAATTAGATATTACGGACGATATTAATGAATTAAGATGAAAGATGAAGCCAGTTTCAAAAAAAGATTAATGAATTTTATTCATGACTCTGAGGCATTGACACTAAAGAATAATAGTTGAATATATTTCCTATTTTAATTAAAGATCGCGTCGGTAATTATAATATGCGATGGAAGTCCCGCATCCTTAAGTCCATAATCGTCGATACAACAAAGTGCCTCGAAGACCCTTCCGACTTATTCACAGAGAGTAATAAAACCCGCTGGTTTAAAAGGAATGAAAGTTTGGCAAAACCAACCATCGGGCGTGTAAATTCGCTGTAATTTTATCGACCGCGTGGCCATAAATATTTTCCGTTGCACCGTTCTCTTTCTCTCGCTACGCCACACCGTTTCGGGGTCGGTAATATCGGACTGTTCTCTTGGCTCCGCGAAGGAAAAGATAAAAATAACCGTACAAAGAAAGCATGCTTGCACAGCGGGTGCTAGGGTGGGTATATGGCGATCTCGAGACGTGAGCAGAGAGAAATCTCTTCGTGGCCATGGAAGAGGAAGGACGTGGGGGCGTGGTTCCAAGCCGAGTGCATTACCGCGGAATGCACTTTTGGAACATACCGCGCACCATTTTCGGGATAACGTCTCTCATGCCTGTGGAAAAAGGGCGAACCCAGCCAGTGTTCAGGTGCGGATGGTGCCTTTTCATGATTTAGCAGAACTACAGTCGACCAAACAAGCATTAAACGGAACGTATTTCCTCTTATTTCGTGCGATGTATATAATATATAATTATATATAGGAAATGGAACGTATCTTCGAATGAAATTATGCAGAGATCGTTGATGGGAGACGAAAAACTTATGGACAACAGAAGGAAGTCCTAATTGTTCCGAAAGTTTTTTTACCTTTTTTTACCTGAGTTCGATTCCTTTTTTGTCCATTTAGACCCATCCATACCATCTACACAAACATAAAGTCTCATAACGGAGGATTTTGGAAAACGTGCACGAAATGTGTTGCAGCGCTTTCGAAGGACCCCAGGTCAGATATATTTGGAACGCGCTCTACACAGGCGGGCGGCTTTAAAACGGGGTGAGGTAGACCTACCGTGGGGAAGGAAAGAAACGGGGTGAGAGAAGAGCCAGTTCGCCTGCCTTCTTTTTCTTTCCTTGTACTCTGCCGTCTCGTTCCATCTCCCACCTTTCTATCTCTCTTTCTCTCTCTCTCTCCTCTCTCTGTCCCTCGTAACACTTTTCTCTCCCTCTTTCTTTTTTTCTTCTCTCCCATTTCCTTTCCAGCTCAGTATACCGAACGGGCGCACGGGCGCACCCTTATTGTCGGTTCCAGGCACCAGCATACCTGATCTTATGGGAAATCCATACTAGCCCTTCACTTCGGCGGGAATACGAGGGTTCGCTTCGTACCCTTGGACGCGAACCTTCCTCTCCCTTCTTTCCCCTTCTCCCTTCCCCTTTCTCGCGCCGACTCTACTCTACCCGGAGTCCGCAGTGAAACTACACGATCGTGCTGGGACAACCATAACGAGGACATACTCTCGATGCAAAAAGCGCGGCGGCGCCATTCTGCCTTTCGCGTTGCGCCGCGAATGCGCTATAACGATGCTGCTGCGATTAAGCAAGAGACAATAATTCGAATTTCCATCTTCCGTTCTCGTTCCTCAAGGGCGTAGTTATTTTAGAGCAGAAATAAAAAGTATTTCCTCCTTCCTAATATACAAAAAAGCCAATAAGACGGCAACAAGGTGACAACATTGAGAGAAAAGAATTTTTTAGGATTTTATTTAAATATAGGTATTCGATTTTTATTGTGTCAATCAATGTGATCGATTATCCCTGTTATCGATATGTTTCTGTTTCTAAATTATAATTCTAATTATGATGTAGGAGAAATAATTCTGTTAATCAAGATTAATGTTTAAATGATAGCACAATCGATTATTTATATGCAAAAAATAATCTGTGAGATATATAGACCCCTGGGAAACACATTGCTATTGCCTTTTACTTAATCGCCTCAGTGTACGTTTCAATTAATTGCAAAAAAAGTAGAGATGTCAGATATACATCCAGCTGCAGAACACAAAATCCCATACGACCTTCGTAATTGGTAATTACCCTCGCTGATTTTGATGACGATTTATTATAACGCTACGTTTAATTGCAATATAATTGTACGTTATATGAAAACACAATTTGTATTCCGTGGTGTCATTAATCGCTCGATGACGTTGTACAATGGCAATATTAATTTCACCGAAACATCATCAAACTTGATATATCCTGTCTCATATTAAAAACATTAAGACATCCTTAAAAAAAATCTTACAAATAGTACAGATATGCAATAGTTATTGTCAACACTTTGATATCGACGCAATTTTTTGAGAGCGAAAATTAATAACATAGATATAAATTTAATCTACCTTGTAAATAAATAAATTCCAAATAATGAAATCATTAAGACAGTAATTGATGGCGAAAGAGAAAGAAACTTATGTTACACAAATAGAATAATCAGCTGCATCGACCATAAATATCGATCGCCTGAGGGGTTCCTTTTGATCGACGAGATTACCGTTATGCACGAAAACGTCTTATGTTCAGGCCTTTCCTGACTTCGTCACGTCCCGTAATTTGGCCCTTAAGAGAAATCGCACGCCTCATTAACGAATGAATTCACGAGCGATCATCTACCTAACATATTTATATCGCATAATATCATACGTCACATTTGTCTGTTCTCGCAGACTTATGAAACAGGATTTAATTAAGAAGAATAGACGGGAGCTCATTTCGTAAAGTTACAAATTGCTAATATTATTGGAAAATTGATAATTACAATCGCAATTTTTTTCCGATTTTGTTTTATTTATGGAAGGATAATAAAAGTGTTTATTTATCACCTGTCTCTAGAGATGGGTAAATATATTATTGGTTATTTCGACGGCCAATTTTTCGGCTGTTCCGTAAAAAAAAAAAGCGTATTGATCAACATTCAAACGTCACGTATGACAAGCGCAGCGTCGATACAACGACACGAGAATAATGACGATTGGGCGCGATCTCTGATTTCGCCCGATAATAATACATCGTCGGTCCAAGAAGCGTTTAATTGAATAGCCGCTATTCGACGCGAATTATAAACATGATTATTGCGGTGGCTCGTGCGGTGTTTCATACAGTTTCGCGGCCGCGAACATGGAAATGGTCGGGCTAGATTAGCGCGCAAGGGACGAAGGATGCACTTATACTGATTAAAAAAAGAAAAAAGCGAAAATACTTGTCGCCGGAATGCTTTTAACGAATTAATGCCCCCGTTCCACTAGCACTTTTGCGATACAATATTTACTTTTGCTCGGTAAGTCGTGTTTGCTTGCGCGCACATGTGTGCGGCCGGTCCTACGCTGCTTAAATCATTTGTCGCAATTTAATAAAATGAAAAATAAATATAAGCAACGCGAGCTTTAATTGTGGCGTTAATTATCCGCGCTTACAAAAGCTTCTTCGCTGACTTAGGAAGTATAAGTTACGGCATTGCTCGAAAATTATTCGGGAAATATGGCTATTTATCAACATATGTATAATACATTCGACACTGTCCCTCGAGTATACATTTTTAAAAGTATATGAAAATTCGTGGACTTATCGTAGATATCATTTTCCCTTTTATATGCTAATATCGTATATAACTTCCAATTATACGTACTTTGATACTTTTCCTGTATATCTCCTGTATATCTCAGTATATCTCGATATTGAAAATATAATTTGCACGATCTAATATTATAAAATCAAATCACACATTTCATGTTTAAATAAAAACACCAGGATACGGTTAGAGAGTTAAATCTGTCAAATAGAACCTCGGAGAGAACGGAATTTGATCATTATGCGAACGTGGCGATAAGACGTTGTCGTTGTCGACGAAACGGAAACATGTACTACGACAGAAAGAAGAACGGCCTGCATACCGTGGCCTAAGGAAAATAGAAACCGAAAGAAGGGGAGAAAAAAGGTAGGACGGCGGTTCGGGGTAGAGAAACTGGAGGAAGAGATGCCGCTGCGGAAAAATATAACCTGTTGGACCACGAAAGAGCGAGAGCCACGTAGGTACGCGACGGAGAGAAGGCGCAAGAGAAGTTGGGGAGAAAGAGAGAATGGAGCCGTGAGTTAGACGAAGATCTCGCTAAAGCGAGACGGCCGTGACGAAAGAAGAAGGGGAAAGACGAGGAGAAGCGAGCAGGACGAAACGGATGGAACGGAGAGAAGGATAGATAAAGAGAATGAGAGAGAGAGAGAGAGAGAGAGAGAGAGAAGCAAAGAAGGACGCGTGTGCGGCGTCCCGAACCTGCCTCAACTTCGGCTCGACTTTCGCGGTTCGATTCCTGATCCGATCGATCTAGCTCGTTGGTGGTAGCACAGTTAGTATTTACACTTTGCTCTTTCGTTCCCCAGCATAATACCGTTAGTGTGTACTATTTTTCTGCACGTGCCTCGACTCCTCCCATAATTTACTGTCGAGGTTGAACGAGACAACAAACACGCTACGAGGAGCGAGAAGGATAACTGCTATTTTTCGAAATTTCGAAGGTCGCAATTCGTTACGCATTTCCTATACTGTCCTTTCTCTGATATAGGAGCGCGTGGCAGTAAAGGTTCTTTCTCAATATCTTCTATGCATTTAAATATCTTCGCATTCCACATTTTATTCAAACTTTGGTCTATGAAATATTATTATTGGCGTAACATGAAGAATGCAACCTGTTGGACCTGTTTGCATTTAATAGTACGATAATTCTATCACGTTGAGACGTTCAGGAAGTAAAACTGTTAACGCAAAATGCCTTATCCGACGTTCCACTTTTAATGAGTTTACTCATCGATTAAAAAATTATCAATGTCGATTCGACTTTACAGAAGGATGATTTCCTTTCGCAGCTTTAAAAACATAGAAACAGAATAGGTGAAGTAAGCTTTAAGCTGTAAGAAATCAACCAATCGTTGTCGATTATTCTCCTCACATTCGATTGTGATTGACCAATATCTTAAAGCTTAAAGCTTATTTCATCTATTGTGTTTCGAAACTTATCCGTGAACATGAAAGTGGCATTTGGCGTAAATATGAGGTGAAAATTGGACAGTACACATTTAACATAAATACGCAATGAAAATGGAAACAGAGGCATGAGTAGCGACGTGAAAGGGAATATAATTCGGACGATGTCATCGGGAGCAATTTACACTGCGCCGAACACGTCGATCGATAAATTAACGAGACATATTCGATACGCATTCGCATTTTTATCGGACTCGCTTCTCGTGGAACCGCGTTTCGACGACTGTTATATGTATTATCACTCTGAAAATCGCATAGACGGATATTCGAAAAATTGTTAAGAGGCGCACTGCCGTTGTAATTCGTTTCAGTGACGAACGCTCTAGTCCCTTTTTGCGCCGATTTTACCTTTTATCAGCCGATAAACGCGCCAGTTTTTAATCACGCTCGCGATACGAACGAAGATTAACGGCGAGGAATGATGACACGCGTATTCCGGATTTTTTAACACTTCAATACTTTTGTGTTATTGCCCGCTTTACTCCGTTTTTTTTTAATTTAATTTAACTGCGGTTTTCTCTCCCTTACATGTATATCAAACTTAAGAGATTAATCGCATATAAGAGATAGCATAAAATTGCATAAAATTGATACAAGAAAAAGAAATTTTATCCTCCTTTCTCGATCTTATCATTAATTCTGTGAAAATATATCGTATTATATAAAATATTCTATATAATATATTTTATGGCTAAAAACTATCGAATATTTAAAAAATTTTATATATACTCGTGAAATTGTACTGTATTTTACTTCAAAAGAAGTGACGTAAATTATATTTACGCGATTTCTTGCTAAAGTAAAGATCGAATGATGCATCCAGCTGTTAATTAAAAACAACGACGCGAACGGGAAAAGCACGTGTCCGAATTGAGTACGCCTCTGCGCGCGAATATGTCGTCCGGGGATTATCTTTCACGTAGATACGTTGGTCTAATCTGGCGCGGCTGTTGCGACCGACGAGAGAAAAAAAAAAGTCGCGAGATAAGTACGATCCGACCGAGTTCGTCATTGACGAGCAAATTGCGCGATTCGCGCCGGACGTGTGTCATCGAGGTTCATGGATGATCGTCCGTCGATACTTGCGACGGACGATTCCGAAGAAGTGGAAATTATTTACTTATGATACACTAGTGCGAACTTAAAGAGACGCTCGCTGACCTCTCCACGCGTTATGTCAACGTGTGACGGCGTTATCGACATGTACATAACCACATTTTAGAAGTAACAGAAGCGAATAATATCGAGACAAATTTTACATTTGTAAATTAGAAGAATCCTCATTATTAGCGTTCTAATAATTTTCACGTTACGCAATCTTTATTTGTTTCTGTTAATTAATGTTACACAATGTAACAGCCGGCATGCCTGATTTTAATTAATAAATAACAGATTCTTTAACGGATTCACGGAAAAGGTCTCCGAACTTGATATATTTTCAGTAGTTATTAAATTAATTATAGAACGAAAACAAACACAACAGATCGATAGCCGTAACGTCATCGCATTGAACGTTAAGAATTACATTGACAATTGGGGTGTTGTTTTATAAATATTACAAAATTATTTAACGATACGAGTACTTTTATATATATATATATATATAACGACAATACAAAAAATTTTGTAAAACATTACAAGTCATTTTTAATATTGTAAAATATTACAATATTAACTAAAGTTATTAAAATGTTGCAAATGATTTGATAATGATTTGGTAATATTAAAAAAATCATTTGTAAAGTTTTACAAAATCATTTCATTTTCCTTCAGTACGCTTGTACTCATTTGTATCGTTCTGCAAATATAATTAGGCCAGCGGCGAGCTGGTATGAAAGTCAAGGAGAAGTAACCAACGTCGCGATGCGCATTGCGAGTAATTTGGCGCGCGTAATGCCGAGCTGTACGCGAAGCACGAACGGCACGAGAACAATTTTTCGAACTCAGCGCACTTCGCCGCACCTCATCGTGTCGTCGGCGCTGCTGCCGCCGCCGCCGCGCGGGATTTACACAACTCTTTCAATTAAAACTTTTTCGCAGTTTATCTTTCCGCGCGCCGAAAAAAAATTAGGTTCCGCGCGCGCAGTAACGAGTTACGTAATGGAGCGCGCCATGCTCCGACGTGCTTTTCGAGCTTTCACTGGAAAAAAATTCATCGTCGCGTTCAACAAGATTCCAAGGTAGGGAGAGGACGAGGGTTAATGCGTCCATAAAATAAATTAGCGTGTCGTCAAGGTAAAAGGTCTTAATTTCTGCCTGCTGGAGCGTATCCTCCTAATGTATTTCTTTCTGATCCCTTACAAGGGACCTGACCTTCAATATCTGACCTGCCGATTCATTGTTTCGCGTTGGTACCAAAGCTTTTTACCATTTTGTAACCGATAATCCGAGAAAAGTATTTTTTTTTCAAACGAAATTCTTCGAACTCGAAAAGGCAAACTGCCTCGTTCCATTGCTGTTGATGACGAAACGCAACATCGGGAACAAGTACCGATATATCACGTGGCGATACAAACGTGTGGTAATATGCAATACACATGTTGTGCATATGTGTGCAGGAATACGCGTACGGACTCACCTTGTGGTGCTGCATGATGGCAGTGGCCTTTCGCTTGGCGGACATATTCAGTTCTCCGGGGTGCCCTCTCTGCCCCCCTTCGCGGAGCGGGAAATATCTGCCTCGCCGGTCTCTATTCGACTGTCCGCCTCTGTCCTCCTGTCTCC
>NW_017255975.1:1429432-1483298 GCF_001594055.1 Mycetomoellerius zeteki
CCGAAGGCACAGCGACGATCACGAGGGAATACAAAGGCGGTAAAGAGGCGCGGGGGTTGACAACGACGATAAACGAGCGCACACGGTGACGAGTGCTCTTTATCCCTCTCTCTCTCTCTCTATCTCTCTTTCTCTCGTTCCCCTCTTTATTTCCTCTTCTGTCTCCTTTCTTCGCTTCCGCTTGACGGCTTCCTCCGGCACGCGGAGCGGGCGCGTAGGGAATGAGGTGTTCTTTCCGGGGCGACCGGCACGTCGCGAGTAAACTTTCTCGGAGAGCGAGTTTCGTGTTTCGTTTTCTGTCCCTCTCTCTGTCTTCCTTTATGTTCGCACGCGCGCGCGCCCGCGCACTCCGCGTCCCACCTTGCGCTCGTGAACTTTAAGCTGTCACCCCGCGCACACCGCACGGTACACAGCGGCGCCACGAAAGTTCCGCGACAAAACCGCCCGCGCAGTTGGTTGTTGCAGTAGCAGGTGTCGGCGCCGCGCGAGATTAAAACGGGCGCCGCGCGCAACCGAAAATTACCGAAAAAATACTCGTGCGTTTTAAAACGCGAAAAAAAAGTTATTCTTTCCCTTTAAGTTATATCTCGTGTTTCTTTTTCACGCTTCCTCACGCGTGTGTCTTCTCAGATATCTCTCTATCACTGTCTCTCTTCCTCTTTTCGTATTCACGTCACGACGCACACAAAGCGAACCCCACAAAGTACATCAAACCGGTAAAACGATTTCGCGATCAGCTGGTTCGTCTGATCTCTGGAGCATTCCGATCGAACTTCTTGTCTTCCAACTCCGATCGACAAATCGTCTTTTTCGTACACTAATTTTTCCGTCAATGACAACAAGATGCAACGGATAGTCCACGTTTTTCAAAAGTTAATACGTCAGTCTATCAATCGAGAAAAAGAAACGATTTCGAAGGCTTTGCGCACCGATAGCCACTGCTCCTCTCTCCGAAGAATCGTTGGCCAGGAAAAACTACCTGCTCGCACGATCGTTGCCTGCCTGCACGCTCGTTTCCTGTGTCGTTCACAGCGAGAAATAGTCAAGCTCCGTTCTCGATGCTCCGTTTACAGAACGTCCTCGCGTCACGAGCGCTCACGGCAAACTAGCAACTGGCGACGCGACGACGACCTCCTCCCCTCCTCTCACCGCAGCACCGCCGCCTCCACATGCTCCCCTCTCCGGTTCTCGTCCTCACCCCCCAGCTCCACGGTAGAGAGCCTCATACCGCTACCAACGCTTCACCCATACCCCACTCTCTCGCTCGCCGTCAACTCAACCCCCCTCTCCTCCTCCGCCCCTCCCCCTCCCCTACCTTCCGTCAGTTCTCTCGCTCTCCCGCGCGCAACCCCTCATCACAGTCCTCCGACGACCCGCACCGCTCTCTCACTCCCCAGCGGCCCTCTTCGAGCGCGTCAACCCCCCTCAGTTCCTCGTCCCCCTTCCTCACCGTGACCATCGCCCTCTCTCTCTCTCTCTCTTTCTCTCCCTCTCTCTTTCTCTCCATCTCCGTCTCTCTCCCTTCCGTTCCCTCTCGTTTCTGCTTCTCTTGTCCCGGCGCCCTCGTCGGCTCCCCCTCGACCCTCGACCCTCCCCACTCGGTTCGGTGCGGTGGCGGCGGCGGCGGCGGTAAGGTAGGGTCTGTCACCGTCAGAACATCGAGGGGGCCGCTGGACGAGTAACTCGGGGGGGAAAGCGGGAGAGGGGGCGAGAGGATTCAAAGGGGCGTAAGGGGCCGCTGTCGGGCATCCGTTGGCGCGGGGAAGGGAGGGGGTGAGGGAATGGGCGGCAGGGACCTTTCCGGACGGTGAGAGCAGGGCGGCGGGAGGGTAGTAGTACAGCGTAGAACGAGGGGCCAAGGGGCGCCAACGCTCATCGGGCCGAAGGGGCTTCCACGGGTGTGTTAGGCTTGTGCTTAGAAGGGTATGTGCTTTGCCCACCGCTTTGCTCCTTCAGCATACATGTGCGGCACTGCTACGTGGACGTACAATATCTACAGTCTCTATCTCTCCCCCTTTCTCTCTCTCTCTCTTTCTCTCTATCTCTCTTTGACTGGCCTTCGTCTATTTGAGTGTGTTGCTCTATCTGTATCTATACCACTGTCTGTATATCTCTCTTTCTCTCACACACGCACATTTATACACGCATTCTCTCTCTCTCTCTCTCTCTCTCTCTCTCTCTCTCTCTCTCTCTCTCGCTTTCTGTCTTTCTGTCGTTTGTCGTCTTCTCCTCATGTTGGACTTCGTTCTTTGCACCATGCTGTCACACCAGTATGCCACTACCGGCGATACGTAACGTTGCCGGCTTTGCCGCGATACCTGAAAGACGTAAGTTATACTATACTTCTTCGTCGAGAATAGTCCTTTCCTTGTCAGCTTGTATGCCTACCTGCGTACAACTTGGATCCTTATTCTCGAAAAGAAACATATACGAAAAACTAG
Organism: Mycetomoellerius zeteki; assembly: GCF_001594055.1. Classification (NCBI taxonomy): domain Eukaryota; kingdom Metazoa; phylum Arthropoda; class Insecta; order Hymenoptera; family Formicidae; genus Mycetomoellerius; species Mycetomoellerius zeteki. Next base: position 1,431,874 of record NW_017255975.1, read on the forward strand.
GAAAAGTAGTATTTCCACTTTTGCAGCAGTATTGGACTTTTTTTTATACATTTCTTTTCAAGAATAGAGGCCCTGGGCGAAGGAACACTGAACGGGTTTGCTTTCTTGATGCGAATACATTTAAAAAAATGCAGTTTTCTCCGTTTAAACCTTGCATATTATTTGCTCGTTGTCGTCATTGTCATCTTACCACCTAGGTTAATACGAATAATGACGATCTACACGTAAATATCAGTAATCTACTATGTCGAAAATGTATCCTCTTATACGTAATCTAAGTAATCCTAAGTAATCGAAATCATCGATTATTTCTTGTCATTCAGTTGTAAGTTACAAAAAATTGATCTGCATCTATTTATACATAGATTTGAAATAATCATTAATATTTGGTTGATATTTTCGCAATCAAAATGGATATTTAAATAGTGGAATGTCGCACGAGATTGATCTTTAGACATATATTTTTCCTCGCTTTTACTTGTATTTTTATCTCCTCGCTTAAGCCTTCCATGTTATTAACCGATCGTCGCGCTGCCAGCCCGGATTAATACTTTACAGCTGGGTCAAACGCGTGAAGTCCAATAATTATAATATCGAGGCGAACGGCGATTGTCGGACACGCCATCGTCCTTACATAATTGCCGTTTTAAACTGGCGATTTAATCCGATCCACATGATGAACGCATCATTAAAATCTGGTTCACAAAAGTGACAAACATAAGGGAATATCGGAGGTACAGTGTTAGATAATAAAGAAGCAATCATAATTCCTTAAGTTAATAATATTTTTAATTTCTACGTATCAAAATGTAAATTAATCCATTTTGGTGGTTACATTCAGTTTCGAAGTAAACAACGTGTCATATTAACATACGTATTTAGTAAATAAACTAAATTTGAATCAAATTTAATAAATTTCTTGAATTAAATTGTTTAATTCTATTGTTTTAGTTAGTTAAATTAATAATCTATTGAATGCAGGAGCAGTGATGACCTATAAAGATGAAAATATAAAAGAACTCAAATAGAGGCTACAATTTGACGTTATTAATTTAATAGGGTAGTCGACTTTCCTGAACATCGAATTACGTTACCATGTGTATATGTTTGATACGTTTATTCGTGAACGAACGAGACGACCTATACCGTCCTTACGATGGTACGTGAAAGGATTCGTGCAAACTTATACTTTGGTAATTCTCTGACGAGAAATCGCAATTTTCCTTTGCCGTAAATCTGAAAACGACCGCAGTCAGCCAATCGTATGCGGTAGTCTCATCGGGTCAAGTACGAGCAAAGATATGGAAAGTCCATGCGTTCAGAAAGACGTAAAATCAGTGCTACGTTGGTTAACCTTGATATCCGAAACGATCGAAATATTTTCTAAAAATATCGTTTGTCTAAAGTAAAAAAATACATTAATCTCGTAGTTTACCTCAACAAAAATTAACACGAAGCATAAAGAAATTATGCAAGTTATTTGAACAGGAAAAGAATCATTTTGTTGAAATATCTAAAAATTTAGCTAGATCCTTTTATCAAAATAATTATATAGAAAGCACAAGCTTAATGAGCAATTACGCAGAAGAAAAATTTTAACAATCAACTTGAGCATTCTACATATAATTATTTTGATAGTCTAATAAAATTATTGTATTTTCAAATGTATATCTAGCTAAATTTTTAGATACTTTAGCAAAATAATTTTTCTTTTTATTAACCATAAATTGTAATAATGAGAGAATATTTCGCAAATTTTCAAGATTAGACTGCGCACCGCGTCGTCCAATAGAAGTTATAGTAAGTTAATTATAAAAAAAAAATGCTGTGAAAAATATCTAAAGCTTTGAAAAATATGACAATTGCGATCGCTTCGTAATTTCAACAAAGCCGCATCGCTAGAATTATCCATGCGGTGGGCGTACGTGGACAAACCAACGAACAGAGGCTGTAATGTAGGAGTGACCTCGTAAAAGGCTCGGTAGTCTTAGGGGAAGTGGCCAAGTTATCGGGCCAGCGTCGTAAAATACTTTTTCTCTCGACTTTATGACGGTTATACTCCGTGCACAGACGTCCTCGGGGCTCCACCTGTCCGCTCGACTTCCTTCAAAAAGGCGATCTTTTTATTGGCCGGTCCGTACTTTATTTACGACGTCTTCTGCACGAACCGTTTTTTTTTCTCTTCTCCCTTTCCTCCCCCTCCCCCCTCTCTCTCTATCTTCTGGAAAGCGAAGAAAACTCCAGTCGCGATAAAGCGCGAACTCGTTGGGATTAATAACGTTTTCAACAATGCCGTATGGAATGTGCACGGTAAATAAATGAATGGATGGATATATGAATGCATGCGCAGACATGCCCACACTCTCGTTCTGTGTCGCCGACAAAGGAAGTCACTGGCATGTCAATTGAAAAGTCGAAAGCGTAGGAAGAAAAAGCACCGAGCTCTTCCCTTCTCAGAATAGACCCTAAAGGGATTATTTCTAATTCCTTCACGTCAATGGGACGAACGTTTGTCTCTTCTTCCCTCCCCCCTATCTCATGGTAGTACGCGATAACGATCTAAGCAACAGTTTGCTTCGACGGGGTAGGAAACTTCGGGACACAAGGAGTGTAAAAAAGCTTAAAACTTTTCTCGCGAAAGTTCGATCTTTCCGATTCAATCCTACGCGAGATGATCCGTATCCTACCTGCGAGAGGTATTTGTAATTGCCTCGTTATCATCCTCATTATCATTCTTGTAAACGTATTTGTCGTCAATATCGTCAGTCTTCTAGGATATCGCTCCTGCGTGAGTCGAGAAGTATCTACTAACTTAATTCATTACGGAAACTTTTCGCAATGCAATAAGTTGGATCTGTTTTCTTCTCTTGTAGGAGTCACGGTAACACACTATCGGTTTAATTAGCAGCTTAACGTTAGCAATGTTAATTTTTTTTTTTGGTTATTATCTTTAATTTTGTAATTCGTGAATTGAAGTTTTGTTTAAGATCATTGCGATCGAAATTAATACGGAGTGCGCGGCGTGACTATTAGCGCAGTCGAACGAAGGAGAAAAATGTATTTCTTTGCGCACCTGCATGCACGCGTAACGTGCACACACACACACACACGCAGAGAGAACGTCATCTCAGCGAGTGAACAAAGTCCACTTTGGCATTAGACACCCTTGGTTTCTGAAGCTTCAGGCAGTAATCCCCCTACCCTTTGCCTCGTGGCACCCCTATAGATCTCTCTAGCCGAGCCACCCTCTCACTCCCTCGTGGCAAGACCCTTTCTACCTCTCCCCCGACTGCCCCCCGCCCGTTTCTCGGCCTCCCGCATCGCCTTCGCTACCTTCACCCTAACCCTCCGTTTCTCTCTCTCTTTCTCTCTCTTTACGGTTCTCTCTCTCTCTCTCTCTCTCTCTCTCTCTCTCTCTCTCTCTCTCTCTCTCTCTCTTTCCTTTCTACTGTTACAGTCCATTCCCTCCTTCGTCTGTTTCTCGTTCCCTAGAGCAGCCCCTGCTTGCCTGCCGGTTTTTCTCTTCTCCTCCCCCGGTCCTCGTCGTTCCTTACCGTCGGCAGTCGCCCTCGCCCGTTGGTATTCTACCGACCCGGCCGCTTCGTTCCCCCTATCTTCCCCCACATCCGTCCCGCACGTACCCGTACACCCTTACAAAAAACCCAAGTCCAGTGTGGGCGCAACGGGGGGTTTCTCCCTTCGTTTCCTTTTACCCTCTTCCCATCATTCCTCCTTTACCTCTCTTAACCTTTTCCCGTCCCTCCCCCTCCACCCCTACTGTGCCGATTTCCTTCTTTCGTCCGTGACCGTCCTCTTCTGTCTCTCTTCCACTGTGCTATACCTTCGTTTCGTTCGTCTCGAGTCTGTCGCCTTGTCTCACTTTATCGTGTACCTGAAAATCGTCTCTCTTCCATCCGAGCACTAGTGATTCTCAACCGTCGCTCGAACACAGATGACTCCGTGACTATGCGTTTTTCATAGAACTAGGAAAGTCATCCTTTGTGTTACCGAAACAAATTTTCTCGAATTTTCTACAATTTCTGTTCGCATGAATTACCAGCAAGAATTTTAAATGTTAAATGTTATTTGATATATATTGGTAACTTGGTATACAATAATAAACGATTTATTAGAACCGTATAATGTAAATACACAGTAACTAAAAAACAATACCTATACCGGTCGAAGCTGGATTTTAAGTGTTTTAAATAATTTCATGTGAATCTATATACTACGTTTCTAGTCTCTTGAATTGCGCACCGAATTGATTTTTCAGACCTAGAAACGCAACTGAACTATAGCTATAATATCACAAATTAAATCGACTATAACAATTTAATAATTCGATGCTCAATTAGCATCATTTTTAAGATCTTAATATACTAAAAATTTGTAAATAAATTTATTGCGAAAAATATTGAAAATTAATTTATTGTGAAAAATATTGCAAATAAATTTATTGCGAAAAATATACTATAATCAACTTTGTTGTATATTATTACATACTTTATCTTAGTCTCACGTATTTATTATTTGAACATTACAGTAACAATTTAAACATTTCAATTTGAACATTGTACAATAATAATTTATAATAAATTTGCATGAACGCACTTACTACTAGAAAAATAATAAAATCAGTATATAATAATCTCTATTTACATACTCTTTGGTATTAAAAATTTCACGCGGATTATTCGCGATTCTTGTGTCACGCATTGCTCAGAATAATTCGTCATCTTCTGGTCCAAAATGCAATATCACGATAAACGACGTAATGCGTAATGCCGATACTGTGAATCCGAAACTGCATAGCGTAGTCCGGTAGTCCCGCTGCCTCACTTTGCATCGATCCCTCTGTATAGTTCTCCGTGCTCGTCGCTTGTCGATAATATTCGTAACGGGATATACCGGTACGTATAACGCCGACTAAACATATTACGCGCTGAGGTGTACCGTTAAGACGCGCGCAGGATATAATCAGATAATCCCATTACGGTCGCCACAGCCTGAAAAGTGAGCGCGTGAAAGGAACTGATTTTACAGCAACGAAGGAAAAAAAATGTTAAAACTATCGCGAAACATACATTGATCGTTTTCAAGTTCGGTGGATTTAGCTCACGCGCGATTTAACTATTCATTACTTCCTTATCGAACAATGTCGCATTGCGAAACTAGGATCCAAATTGCTTAATACGTTCCGTCACTGGTGACTAGTGGTGACTCACACGGAACTTTCCATTCAGACCATTTGATATCTTATAAAAAGAAATGTAATTATAAAATATTTTTTTATATTATTTGTAGACACGTAATTATAATACATGATACAACATTGATACATTAGGCTTTCTTCTTTATAATAATAATTTTTTAATCTCATTATATAAAGTACACATTATTTAACAAGTATAACAAACGTCAGCAAAAATACCATGGATTGACCTATGTAGCGTGGTGATCAAGTTACTTAAAATGTACAGAACGAAGTACAGTACGTGTTAATTACGATTAGCTTCATTTTCGACGATACGGATCAATTTCTTCCGACTTTAAAAAAAAAATAGATTTCAATGTTAGTTTAATGTAGAAAAATTCACTGTTCTACGTGTTTCATAAACATATGAAAATAAAGTGTGAGATTTCTTCTGATTGATTGGTATATATAACGTGGATTTATTCGTAACGTCAGAAATTGAATTAAGTGAACGACCAGTTCGAACTCCCCTATCCAGAGGAGGATGTGTAGCCTGCAGATCGCGCACTGCGGAGATCAAGCTGCTCGAATTACGCGGGAGGAAAAATATCGGCAACAAGATATTCCTCTTGCTCGGTCGGCGCGCATGATAGGGGAGAATGAAGAATCACTATTCCGGCGTTATCAAGTATTTTCGCAGGCGCATTCATATTTCGTCTTACGCACGCCTGGTCGCTCAATGGTGTTCCTCTGTAGAAACACTTTTTCGATCACGTTCCCAATGCATTGCTGTATCCACGCGAGCGGTCACCGAATAATCGCACGGCGATTAATCGATAATATCGCACATAAACTCCTTCAATGTGACATTTGTGAAGTGTCCTACCCAGAACCGCACGGGACTATCGAACTTTCGTAAGCCAGTCGCTATTCACTGCCCAACTGCGACACAGAATATCCATACACGTACGGTCGAAGTTTCTGAAGCGCTGATTCGAGAAACAAGCTATCAGACTTTAAGAAAATACTGTTTCACGTGTTTCGTCTTCGATCGTGTATTTTAGCCTCAAGTTCAATCTGCAAATTAGATAACATCTTTTTCCTCTACAGTTATCAAATGATGATTACTGTAAAATTTGTTTTATTCCATTTATTATTTAACTAAGATTTTTTTATACGCTATAAATTCTTTAATAAACAAACACTACATTAAATTTTTTATTTACACAATAAGTATTATATTAAAAATTATTCTATATACAATCGAAACATTATCCAGCTATAAAAAGTATGCAATTTGATAATGAATTGAGAGATATGTAATTCAAGTATTTAAATTATAGAATTGCGTTGCAAACATTTAAATGAGTTGAATTTATGTAAAATAGGAAGAAAAAGAGGCAACAAGATACATACGTGCCGTAATCACGATTTGTATCAATCAAGTAGTTCGATCGAAGTTGCAAATAACAGAGAGTGCCTTTTGTTCTTCGCTATGAGTTAATTTTTTTCATTCTCTCATTACTTTCGGCTGACTGCAAACTACGGAATAAATGCACCGCTTCTTTCATCCCTGTAACAAATTTTGCCGACACGAGAACGCAGAATTTTGCCGCGCTGTGCGTGACCATGTACACGCTTCGAATGGGGAGAACCATCATCGCGGCGAAGCTTTCCAGGTGCAAAATTTCTAAGTGGAGAGAAGACGTCGGTTACCTCGCATTCCCCGAGCCCTTACGTATCATGTATGTGTACATCGACCGTGGGCGCGGTAGCGCGGAGAGGGAGAGGGGGGGGAAGTGGGTGCACGGACGTGTGTACCATACCGGCGCGGCGCGGCGCGGCGCAAGAGAGCCGAGAAAGAAACTTCAGCTTTTTCTCCTCCGGCATCACACATGGTGGCCACGTTGCCGCCTCTCTTCGGCGCGCCTGTATGTGTACGAGATGCGAGAGACCCTCGCCTCCTCCTCTTCTTCTCTCTTCTTCTTCTTCTTCTTCTTCTTCTTCTTCTTCTTCTTCTTTTCCACCACTAATGCATTCCCCGGCGTTAATACGGTGAAGAGGGCTCGCACCGCGCGGCCACTCTCCGCAACGTGTGTAAAGACGTAACTCAGGGCCCGTACTTCGCCGCTTTCTTCCTCGTTGCCGTCGTCTTCATGGTCATACCCCACTGTGGCCGCAAACTCCCTTTTAATATTACCAGTGAAGAACGGAGCCACGAGACGCATTCTCGAGATATGATCTTCATGTGATATTACGTTGGTTCCGAAGTGCATTTCTCAATCAGCGCGGTTGTCGTACAACCCCCCAAAAAAAGAAAGTCTTTTTTTTATATTAACTAAAGAATAGTGCTGAGGTACTGGTCATGCGAGTAATGTGATAGCGTTATTTTAGGAAGGAAGAAAATTCAATATTTTTGAAATTTTAAAAAACACGACTATGCATTTCCACTTTTTTCAATTTAAACTTCATGAATTCGGACGAACGGTATATGCGAATGCATTCTATAAAACCCCTTTTTGACTATACTGAAATATATATAAGTATAGGTAGCGCAAGGAGGAATGCGGGAGGAAAGGATGATTTTCAAAACACCGTTTGCACACATACACGATATTACACAGCAAAGCGTATTCGCGCAACGATCGTTGCACCGCGCATTAATATGCGAAAGCGTGCACGGCGCAAAATGACGGCTAATAATGCATGGCACGGTTATGCGAGAGTTAATTAATGACTGGCAAATACAAAAGATTTGCAAATACAAAGGATAAATACCGTATTTTCCCTTGCGATCGCGACTTGATTCTTTCCATTTTTTCCAGACTTCGTATAATTCAATGTTTAAAGTATAAATGTTTACAAAAGTTGCATATAAACGTCACTACGAGTTACGCATTATAGAGCTTTCACGAGCCAGTATCTCTCTTATCCAGAAATTATTTTCTGGGGATTAATTTCGTGAGATTACAATTGCGTACACGGTATTCGAAATGATATTTAACGCGAAACGATATTTATTCGACTCTGATGTTTATAAAGACATTTTCTAAAAATCGCACGTCGCGATCTTAGAAGGGTCTAGAAACGGATCTGAACCCCGCGTGGCTCTCGTCTAATTAATATCCGGCGTAGGATTGGTCGAGATGGATAGCTAACGAGCGGATGAGATGCGCATGTCACAAAGTCATCCGGTAAACGATGAAACTCATCGTGAAAGCATCCCCGAGGAGGTGCGAACTTTCGTCGCAGTTCGCGAGCGAGTATCCGATCTAACGGGGGATTTGACGTAAGGGGCAATTTGATGCATCGTCGGATTCATTACTCGTCTGAAGAGACGCAGTTTTGTCGCGTCCGTCCGATGTATCGCGACCATATCTTGTCGTTTCTCCACTTATGAAGAACGTGTCTTACGTGTCCTGAAAATTTAGGATTGCTGTGTAAAATACGGTAAAAGCGCTGATATCACACATGTACAAAGAATAAGAAGAACCGCGAATTCAAGAGAACTATCGCCAAGCATGGACGTATCCAAGATAGGGAGGAGATTGAGGGTTTACCTCCCCCCCAAAACTTTTTATTCATTTTTTTTCATTTTTCATTATAAATAAAAATAAGGTAAACATCCCAGTGACCGGACATCCCTATGTCCGGACATTTACACAAAACTTTATTTGTTTATATTATTATTAATTCGAATGCTTTTTTTAATAATCTCTAAATACAAATAAATTATAATATCGGAACAGAAAAAAACATTTGAGATTAATAATAATTAATCTCATGTGTAAGTCTCCGGACATATACAGGTACATGTCTGGTCACTACGATGTTTACCTTATAACTTTGACTCTATGAGTAAATTTTTTGATGTTACATAAAATATTTTTTTCTTCCGGTTATGACCATGTCAGTAATTTCTAAAACTTCCGTTAGTTAGAACTTCGACAGAGTACTTAATATATGAGGAAGATTTTCGTTTTTGAACTGAAAACGCTGAGATATTAAGTATTCCATTCGATCAAATGAAGGAGACATCCTCAACTAAAACTTGATACATTAGAGATATTCTAAGAGCTAAAATATAGAATAAAAAATAATTTATTAATACAAAAAATTGTGATAAAAGAATTGATAAAACCCTCTCGTAAAAAAAATTCTAAATATATACTCCCATTACCAAGGAATTTTACTTGAGACAGATGACAGTTTAATTTAAATTTTAACGCTAAAGCTGTGTTCCAACGTTGACTGTCAGTGCTGAGAATCTATAGTACACGTAACGTTAACTATAGATTTTCAGCGCTGGCAGTAAATTTGGAACACAGTCTAAGTTATCGACACTTGGACGTCATAATTATGAAATAATTATAAATAATAATCTTATTAAACAGTTATAAAAGATTTGAAAGGATAAAAAATGTAACTCGATTTTCGTCGACCATTTTTAGAATTGTGATTAGAAGTCCGATTTATTATAAAGGGAAGGGAAAAAATCGGAAAAACAGGAAGCTTCTCTTTCCCACGGGTTTCGAAGGAGCACGTCCATATAGTCCGGTTTCGCGCACCGACGACGCCGCGTACAAATAACAGCACGCTCGTTGTTCCCGTTGTTCCCAATTAGGCGGCGGGCGAATCAGCTATTCATGAGAGCCGGATAAATCTGGATCCGGCGATTCCATGGGCTAGGCGCTCTGCGATCATCGCGACGCCTGTTTGTGTTACGCGGCGTGGCCAATGATAGGGATACGGCGGAGGAGGAGGGTACGGGTGATCGGTTTCACGTTCGGTTCGATCGCGTCGACATGAATTATTTACGTGGGTTTTGCGATATCGCGCTCGCTCCCGCGCTGCGTGACGCCGGCGTTGTCCGTCGCGTTAGCTCTATAATTAATATCTCGTAATTTGGATAGTCAAAGCACGATGGCAGAATGTGTTACATGAGTATCGTGCGCTCTGTGTATATCACTAAAAGCGCGATCGCACTGGCTCGTTAATACTTAATACGTACGAACGTAATATTATATGATTTCGTTTTTTTTTTTTAATATATTGTACATTAGAAATATGCTTTACTTTAATCTTTTATATCTTATCTTAATATCTTGATATACTTATATTTTTTTAAATTACAACAGCTAAAAAAAATGTATGAAAATTAATGCTACAGTTTTAATATAAAAAAAAGGTAATTTAATTATTTATAGATTAAAATATTTATTACTTTCAACTTTTAGGAGATCTATTTGAATGTTACATAAACATAAAAAATGATATCGCAAATGAAAATATAATTACCATCCGTATTCCACACCGTTAAGTAGAAGTTTTGTAACAATTCGCCTTTCTGTTACTTCGTATCTTTGTCGTGAATTTTCTAGGACAATTATATTTTATAAGGATCATTTAAAGTCCGTTTACTTTTTACACGGGAACCGATCGATACTCGTGAGCCAATACTCACCAACGTAATACGTTGGTTCATTAGCCGACGCCCTGAAACTCCGCGCTCAAAATGGTGACGGCGGTTTCCACAAATAATTAAGGATTCTTTCTAAAAGCATGTAAGATAGTAACTGAAATTATCCCTCGCTTTTCCGTGAGCTCATAACCTGCGGTAATATCGAAATAACCGAGTCAGTCGCGCGAATAGATCGACCCTTTTCGCAAACGGACCAACCCAGGACATCGAACTTACGTCACTCGACCGTTCCCTAGAAAATCCATAGAAACCTTCTATAATTCACGTCGCTGCGGTGCTCCGATGGAAATGTTTTGCCGACAAGGAACACTAATGCCATTTCGAAATCACAGGCAAATATAAATTTCGGAATCGGTGAATTACAACGAAATATAGATTAAACTATAATGAAAAATGGTATTTAAAGAGCCTTGAGTTCGTAACGTTTAATGCATAAAAAATAATGACAAATATGGAAGAGAATTATATCTTTCGAAGTTATGAAAATCCTGAATGCGCCCATGATACGGGATTTTTTTCAGAGGGAAGAATTATTTTGTTACCATAAACAGTAATTTTTGCGTCAATGAATTACTTTTTTGTAATATTTTAAAAAGCTTAGAATGTTTCTGTCTCCAATGTTTAAAATCTTGGCCGAGGGTATAGCTTTTATTTGATCGAATAAATTACATGCACAGTAATATTTCAACGCATGTTTTTCGGCTCAAAAACCTTGCGAAAATTTTCTTTATACATATACGAGTATGTGTGTGTGTGTATCAAACACTCTGTCAAAGCTTTGACTAACGAAAGTTCCAGAAATTATTTATATGGACATAATGAGAAGAAAAAAATATTTTATGCGACAACAAAAAATGTACTTATAGTTAAAAGTAAAGGTACATCCTTTATTAATAAAAATTAAAAAAGGAATAAAAATTTTGGTGGTTTAAACTCCCAACTCTTTCACTTCCCTTAGATACGCCCATTTTATATGAAATCTCATTCGCTGTTTTATAACGAATGTTTTTATAATTTACAAAGGGCAAAAACATTAATATAATTTACGTATGCCTAGTTAGTCATTTTTATTACAGTTGCATTTATTGAACCTATTACGCTCTACGGGCTTTTATGATTTATTAATAAACCTGCGATATTATCACATTTTTTATTCTGGATTCCAGAAAATGCCGATTAAGGAGTGTTTTCTTTTTCTCCCAGGACACCGTATATAATTACGGATGCGTGCATATCGCACACGAGTTCACCTCGCTATCATCGCACCGGTGCGGTGAGGTGGGTACCACCCACTTCAGGATCTACCTACTTGGTCGAGGCTCGGTCGCCCTTTGTGTTAAAGGGGGGACTGAGTGCACCGGCCGCACGATCACGTGCATTCACGTATGATCCCTATATACGTGCGCGCATGTACACGTATGCTGGCTTGGGTATGATCCCATACATGGAGCTCGTATACGCGCAGCGTGGTGCATCCCGGGTTACTAGGAATGCACTCCCCGGATACGTCGTAAACGCACGTATACAGGGTGTTTCGGTGCGAATGCTCACAAAGTCTCTTTAGTGTTCCGGCCATTAATCCTTCGAGGATACGACATCCGGTGGTTCGGTCGACCTTCGATCAAGGACCTTCGATGAGGCGAACACTTATTTACAAAACTCTCTGGATCGCTTGACTCTAATCGATATTCGCAAGTGTGGGCTCAAATATTTTATCCAATTTATGTGAAAAATTGTTTATAACAAATGTTTTCAACAACATTATAACATCTTAAATTATATAATCTTAACTCTTGAATTTTGATCTTCAAAATAAAAAAAGTCGTTCAATACCTTTAAGTAAAGATAATTGGACGATTTTTACATTATTTTAATGAAATTCTGAAAAGCAGCAAATATCGATTAGGGTTAATTCAAATATATTAAATTTAATGAAAAAAATTGACAACTGTTATTTCTCAAATCAATCTTCGCGAAACTCTTAGAGCCTCTCAAAAAATCAAGAATAATTGAATATTTTAATCTTCAAATTAAATATTAATAAATTCGACATATTCTTGTTATTTTCATTAAGATTTATTCCTATAGAAACCTACTAAAAAACGCGAATTTTTCCGGCGTTGCAAAGATTAACTTATCTAATGTAGCATGACACATGTCCTCGTTGAATAAAGACGTATCTAGGATAACAGCTGTAAGATATACCGAGACTTTCTAAAACAAACGGTATCTGAAGGGTTTCAGCAACCATCTAACCCACTTTTGAGAACTTCAGGAAATGAATCTTTACGCTTTAAAGGAATTAAAATTTATATTAACTTTACAATAACAATTTTCCCAGATTTTTAAAGTAAATTAGATTATTATAACATTTAAATCTCTTATCTTCTCTCAAATTCTTATCCATATAAGTTACACTTCCCACGAGAAACCCATCGACATCTCACCAGAGGGAGGGGATGAATACGTTCCAATTTCGTAGTAGGGTTTGGGAGAACAGCCTGTCGGCTAATATCTGTCGGCAAATTCGTATGCACATTCACGCACGCGTACAGTCAGATGTTGAGGAAAAAGAGAAAAGAAGAGAAGAGAGAAGGGGAAGGAGAAGGAGGAAGAGGAGAAGGAGGAAGGTCGCGTGTACAGGAGCTGAGCTCGCGTACCGTTGGCAACGCGATAAAACCAATCACCGAAATAACCGCAGACCACCTCAGCCGGCTTCCCGTCACGGACACGTGGCCTCGCAAGAGCGCATACATATACAAATCCATACATATATGAACGACATCACGACTCGTGCCGACTACAGACAGGCTCGATACCTATATTCATCTATCTCGACTCCCTCTTGTTTTGTTCCTCTCGGTTATCGATTACAGATTCACAAAAGCTGTACCGTATTCATGCATTTAAAAATCAAGACGTGTATATTTGTGTAAAAAAGAGGTCTTAATATAAAATTATATAACATATAAAAAAAGAATAAGACTCGCAAGAAATAAATCATTTTATTCAATAAAGACATTTCTGCTGATTTTATTATAAAACAAAATAGTTTCTTTGTTTAATACTATAACTCTCTGTGAAAAGAACCCAAATCAAAAATCGAAACGTCTAAATTGCATCTTTATTTTATTAATACATTTTTACACACAACTATTTAAAGTCATATGGATTTGTTTTTTAATTTATGACTTAAAACTTATATATTATTCTAAATATATATATATCATTATATTTATATATTAATAAAAAGAATTAAAAATGAGTTTTTATATGAAAATAAACATTTTTCTATCTTAAAATACGGAAGATCTTTGTTTAACCTTCAAGCAGATATAGATGAAAAGTACTCTTCACGCGCAGTTTTTTAAAAATCTTATTCTGGAAAAGGAGACAAAAAGTATTCCAGAATTCAGAGACAGAAAGTAGTCCAGAAGTCTTAACGTTTATTGTTTATATATTCCTCTCTCTCTCTCTCTCTCTTTCTCTCTCTCTCTCTCACATAAATATATTAACATAAATATATCTTTATATATGCTATTAAAAAATATAACTATAAAGATAAAATTTGTTTGAGGTGTTCTAAATATCCCACTTACATACATAAAGGTTAAAATTTAAAACTCTAATGAATATCTAAAATAAAAAAGAAATAATGTGACAAATGTCAAATTTTAGGAGAGAAATATCTTTTCGAATATTTATATGCGTGATCAAAAAAATACAAGTGTAATAAGATAAATAGCATCGATTTAAATGTTTTCTAGGATTATTAATGAATAGCGACTCTCTACCTCTTCAACATCCCTCGCAGCCTGGATATCCGTTGGTCCCCTCCGATTCCTTCTCTCCCCGTACATACCGTGTACACGCATATATCTATGTATGGGAGCTGGAGGCGTGCGTACCTTCGAGTGCTGCGGCTGGCCGACGGTACCGCTAAAGGTTTAATTAGCGAATCGGTTAATCGGATACGTGACTATTAGCGTGAAATCCATGGCGCGAGGACGACCACGAAAAAAGCTCTTGCGTATAGAAACGTGACTCGTTCGTTCTAGGCGTGAGAAAAGTCTTCGATGACTGCAGGATTATCGATGTATTGCCCGAATGTTATTCCGTGATGTACGTTGCTATATAACATTACAATAATTGCAATAGAATGCCGTCTAGAATTATATTCATATGTGGTAAATTACGAAGTATATTACTTTGGAGGGGCGCGATTATGAGCTGTTAATCTTTTATTACCAGGGTAACGATGGGATTATACGCGCTATTAATACGTAGAAGTAGTTAATACTCGATAATAATAAAATCGTACAAATTTTCTCTCCACAATACCACAATACCGCAGAATCACATCGACGGACTTGCAATGTTTTTTCATCAAAATGTGCACGGCCGGTGCTGGACTTTTATTTTCCGATCACAGATAGGACTACAACACCGTTGAACTCATTGACCGATATTTATCTCGTGTATCCGTTGGTAAACCGGTGTTTAAGAGAGCGTTGGGCGCGCGTAACAGCGACAATTTATGCGCCCGCTCGGGTTTATACGTATGCAGTGGACGGGGGCGGCTGCGGAATGAAATAAAAAGAGCTAACAAGAAAAAAAAACGAGAGAGGAACGAGAATAAAGGGGATGACCGTTGGACGCGTTTCGCGGCGTTCGCCTCTAACTGCCGCGTAAACTCGCCCCGAAATCTTAAAATAGCCGCAACAATTTATGCGTCCGGCCGTTGCACCCTTTTGCGCTACGGCTTTATCATCTCCCTTCGTCCTCCTAATTAAAGAAATGCTCGAGATTACCTTTGCTGATGCGATTTTAAGTTTGATGTTCGTATTCTCGAATATTAGATATTCGATTTAGTAGAAATAAACTTTTTTTTTAAATTAATTTTTAAATTCATTTATTTAATATATAATTTCCATAGGAAATCCATACATTGAGAAAAAATTGTTTATTTGAATAAATTAATTTAATTATTTTAATTTTTTTAAGAATATATAATATGTATTTAAGTCAAATATAATGTTTGATATTTTTAGACTCAACTAATTTTATGTTTGATGATTGCATATATTAGGAGAAATTTGGTATACCGTAGGCTTTCCTTTATCCTCGATAATTGCCAATTTGGTTATGTAAGATTTAAAAAGGATGATACTGAAGACTTTTGATTTTAAGATTCCGTTTTTCTATAGATATATTAACGATATAGATATGGGCTGTACCGTTAAAGATGTCTTATTTTATTTTAGACAAGTTTAATTTCTTTTATTTTTGGCAGTGTCATCATTTCAATTATTCGATAATAATTTGGAATTTACCATTATATTTGACTTAGTATATGGATTTTATTATGGGACTTCACTTTTGTGTATATGTGTATGTGCGTGCGTGCGTGCGTGCGTGTGTGTGTGTGTGTGTATTATGGGTGTACATAAAAATTCTTTGTCGAATTCTCTCCCAATCGAAAAAGAATGTATCATATAGGATTTCATATAATGATTGTAATGCAATCTATATGGGGTAGAGAGAGACAGAATTTCAGAGCATAAAAATCATATTTATAGAAACACGTCTACTTACTCAGTAATAATAAACCATATGTTGCATTCCAATTATGATTTTAATTAGGATTTCTGTGGATATAATACAATGGACAATTAATCACAATAAGAGATTAATGTCTAAGATGATATTCATTAAGTGACAAAAGAATGACATTTACCTACAAACAGATACAGAGTTTTTAGACAAAACATATGTTTTTCTCTTATAAGTAAACCTTTAACAGGTTAAATTTGTTTGGTCACATTTTAATGACATCTTGCGGTTTTAGCGAAGAATCTGAAATGTTCAAATTTAAAATCTGACATAGCAAAGCTTACATTTATGTGTCACATTAATAGTTTTTTTTTTTAACTTAGTTCATTTGTAAAAATTGTGCAGTACACATCTTTTTTTATTTATAATATGTTTTACTTTTTGACTTATATATTTTATTGCATCAATATTGTTTATAATTTGGTCAAAGCATTGTCTTCTGAGTTTAGTCATTGGTTGGCCTTCTGCTAAGGAGAGATGATTTTGGCTTTGATGGCAATTGCTCGATCAATTTAAGATTCAAGTCAATATTTATGTAATTATTTCAAAGATTTCTCAATCATTCAATATCATTCAGCCATCCAAGTGATGTGTTCTTTACTTTAATAGGCGAATGTGATTGACTACCTCATAAGCAGGAAATGGAAGTATAGTAACACCGTTATTTTTACCGTTACTTTTTATAATAACGATTTGATAATGACGTTGCAATTTTTATGACTGAAACGACAACTAACTAAACGCTAAGATTGGGAAAGTAACTTGGAAAAATAACTTGTTATTATTACTGTTATTTATTGAAAAAAGTAATTCGTTGTAACGTATCAACGTTACTTTATTTGTTACATGTAACACGTAAAATTAACAATAACGAGTTATTTTTTTCTGTAACAAGTGACTTTTCCAATCCGTTGCAAGTAATGACTGTTTTTTCCAACTCAGGTGTTACCGTTACCGCCATAAAAAATTTGTATCGTCATTATCAAATCGTTATTACAACAAAGTAACAATAATAAAAAGTAACGACGTTATAAATAACGCGCACTTTCATTTCCTGCTCATAAGAAGCGTGACCGGAAACATCCTATGATCTTAAGCGTTTAAGTATATTAACGTTTCACTGATGATAGCTAAAAAGTTAGATGAAATATGTACATATTTAATATAAACGTCTAAGTACCTACGCGAAAGTTTGTTACAAATAACTGCGCAGTCTACAGCGCTAATTCTCAATTGCCCTTTTCATTTCGTGATATAATACATTTGACTTAAATATAATACATTCTTAAACGAAAGAAATAAAGACGACCTAAATTATTTTAGTCAGATGAACAATTTTTTTCTCAGTGTATCAAACTTTGTACATAAAGAACGGTTTTGCTAAAGTATCTAAAAATTTAGTTAGGATACAGATCTGAAAATTATTTTGTTGGTCAAAATAATTATATAGGGCGCTCAAACTGGTTGCTAGAATGGTAAAACTTTTTTCAGCATTGTTTATCATACTTGGGATTTCCACGTAATTATTTTGATGATTCAACAAAACTATGATAAATGTATACTCTAGGTTACACCTCACCGATTTGAGTGTCTTTTAGATATGTTGTAACGGAGAGTGTCCTGAGTGATTTTCCGCAAGAATTAAGTGGGGGACGGCATTGGTTTAGGAAAATATAGTAAATTAAAGTTCCATAATATGATAGAGGATGACATTGTTATAAAAGGTATATTACGAATAGTGAAGCTTATATATGCCGTACTAATCTTTTGAAGAATGTAAACGAAATCAGAAAATTACAGAAAGTCACAAGTATTTTGTAACAGTCGACGTAGTTCTCGCAGTTTGTTAACAACTTTCAATATGCGACTATATGAATTTCTAAGTCTTATTAATGATAAGAATAAATGGTAGTCCTCGTTTAGCGTTGAAAAATGTATGCGTGCAGGCAATACGTTCCGCCCCCCGCAGGAAGGGTAGCACTGCCCTCAAAAAATGTAACCAAACCCAATCCATATTTTAGTATTGGGTGACTCTCGCTTTACGTATATTTTACAACGCAAAACGAGGGCTATCCGCAGGAAGGGCGCACGTATTGCCTGCACGCATACATTTTCCAACGCTAAACGAGAGTATTACCAATTATTCTTATCATTAACAAAACTTAATCAATCAGAAATAATCAATCATTCGACTACCTCCCCCTGCCAAGAAGCACACGACTTTTTACACGTAGCGAGGTTTTCCATCCCGCCTTCCCTTCCTGCCTAGGAGCATACGACTTACCACGCGTTCATAATATACCTCCTATACCAATGTCGTCCTCTACATATTATGGAACTTTAATTTATTATATCTCTTAAATCAATGCTGCCCCCATTAAATTCTTGTAGGGAATCACTCAGGACACTCTCCTCTACAACATATCCAAAGGACACTCGAATCAGTGAGGTGTAAGCTAAAGTATACATTTACCAAAATTATTTTTAGATTTGTATTCAACTAATTTTTAAGATACTACAATTACCTAATTTTTAAAATACTTGAGCTAAATTTTTAGATACTTTAGCAAAATCGTTCTTTCTTTAAGCACTATATTTGATATATTTGAAACGATCGCTGAACGTTTCATTAACACATATACTTATGATCGATGAGTACGTTCACGAAACAGATCTACGCATGGGGTAGCGCTTCAACGTTCGCGCGATTATCACGCGTTCATTGCAAACTGTAGCAATGCCAGTTACCGCGGGATCTCGCCGCGAGAGCAAAGGATTCTCGCCAGTGCTGTTTTATAATGCATCGCGTTTCCGCGGCGAAAAGTTTCCGCTGGAAACCCACTGCCACTGCCGCGCACCGCGGTGCAACTTCGCGAAAACGCCCGTCCGTGCGGTAAAATTTATGCCCGGTCTCGTTACGATGTTGCTCAAACGCGCGCGGTTCCTCGTAATTGTGCAGCGTTCGGCGGCGAAAATGGAGAGGCGGAAGTTTCGCCGAGGCGAAATACCCGTCGCGATAGAGACTCGCGGAAATTTTCGCGGCACTGACATTTCCGCCACTGCGTTAATTGTTAATTATCTTTACCCTGATAGCGCTTTCGGGTTTTTGATCTTAAGAGAGATATAAGCGAAATATAAATATATGTATATAAATACGGTATTTTTTTTTCCTTTTTGTTGCGTTACGATTTGTGTGAAATTGCAGATTTTTCGATTGTGATGTATTAAATCGGGTTATGGTTTATTTTATACTTTGAATTTCATTATTATGAAGACAATCGATTTTTATTCTTTTAATTATATAATACTGTATTTAATTTTTTTACGTTGACTCCATTATATTATTTATTTTGGTTCAATATTATTAAATTGCTTGACAATTTAATTCCTGATATTACTATCTCAGTTTGGTTTAAGATTATTTTTAAAGACTGAAAATGATTTCGGTGCGCAGCTGAGGAAGTGGACATGCAGAGAAAAGTCGCTAATATTAATAACAGGTCTTCTAAAGAGATACCCCTTATTTCTTTGAAATTATTGCACTTTATTAATACTGACAAAAACACGATCTATTTAGATAATTAAAGAAATAAAAACTCATATAATTCATATATTTGTGGCTTTTTTCTATATTAAATTAGCTAAAACGGATTCTACAAATGCTAAAATAAAGTTCTTATGATTTTCTTTGCAAATTACGTTATAGTGTTTAAATTACAGTGATTATATTATTGATAATATTACATTATTTTTTATATGTTTTATAGTTTTTTAAATCAGTTTTATTCATATTTCTTTCTTTCTTATTTTTTAATTATTTTAAATATAAAGTTGGGGTGCGTAAACCTGCACTCCTGTCTGTAATATGGAGTTTACAAGTCGTAGACGGTCGTGGGGTCTTAACTCGTAGAAAATTGACCAATCATAGTCAAATATGAGGAGAATAATTGACTATGATTGGTCAGTTTTCTACGATATAGAATCCCACGACCGTCTACAACTGCTATTGTAGATAAAACAGACGCATAAAACAGACTATAAGTTAACTTAATTTTTATTTGTTGTGTTATAGTGTCAAATAGCCCTATCTCGAAACTGAAGACAATCGTGTATTTATGAAAAAATCCTCAAAAAAAGAAATTTCACGTTACATGTTTGCATCTTACAGAACAGTATAAAGTATGCGTATAAATGAACAAAAAATTTTTCTATCAAAGTAAACAAATTTTAGAAAATCTTATATACATTCATTTGTAGGTATTTTGTACAAATGACTCCTGTAAAAGAAAAAGAATAGGAATATGTAGCACATTACTGCTTATACTGTATCAGTTTTAAGCTCATTTTGTCAGACGTTCATTTTTGCTTATCTACGAAAAAGTTAATTATTGCAAAATTGCAAAATGTAATTATGTATTTTGACGCACAAAAAGGACGATTTTTTTTAAAAGTAAAATGCATTATAAAAACTGCTGTATTATTTGATTGAAGATACTTTCTACTTTGTACTAATGTTTCTAATGTTTCATTTTTAGCTTTTATTTAAGAAATATTGTGTAAGTGGTATGTCGATTTCGGTTGTGACCTTCTATATAAACTTATACCGAGATATTATTTAAGTATTTAAGATCCAGTTCAAACCGAAAGTTTGAATTTGCCTTTTCGTATACTTATTCATATTGCGGTCTTACAACACATTGTTTATTTTAATTCTATATATATATATATATATATAGCATGTTCGGTAGGATTTGTTAGTAATTTACAATGTATTTTTACGCACAAAAAGGACAATTTTTTTAAAAGTAATTAATTCAGATGCTCTTTTTTTATCTTAAATAGACATATTTGCCTCTACACCAAAATTTAATACATTGTATTCAAAACAGAGAACTAAAATAGTGAGACACAGGTACTTTTGACTTTGCAATTTTCTGCTCAAGAAGTTATCTTCTGAAGTCTGATAAAGATAATATAATTAGTAAAAAAAATAACCAAAACTATATAGATATTAAGAACCAAATATGTATATTCTTTCTGATGTTTCGTAAAATAATATATAAAGTTAAAATGATTAATACTCTTGACGCGCAATATTAGTTGACGATATTAAATCTGGAGAAAATGATAGAATACGTATATAGTTGAAAATTGATAGATCGTTGTTACGTATGCGAGTACCTCAAAGACGGATAAGTTCCTATGCTGAGATATGGAAATTAAATCAGGATTTCTCTTAGAGGGACCGTATTATATCGCAACGTGTACATCACTATCAAATTTAATTTTATACGTGTCAGTATATACGTTACAGGCCGGGCTAAGAGAAAAATCTCGCTCTCGCGTTCTCGACGCCTCAATTATCGTTAGCGCGAGCGCGACGTCCGGCAATGTAAGTTACGTTATCATACCTTATTACACGAATGTAGCATAATGCATTACCGCGTCCGTTAACGTTCCGCGCTCTCTCGCCATCGTTTCTTCTCCGCGTGCAGATGGAACAAAGTGTATAAGATGGAGGCGAAAGAGCGGAATTATCACTCGTGCATGTAAGACGATAGTTGTGGTTTCGCGATGAAAAGCTTCGTTATGCATGTTTCCATAAATGAATGTGTTAATTTAGAGAGACGAAGATAATTAAGGGAAATACAAGTAAACTCTTCTCCTGAAAAAAAAATTGCGTAAATTATTTAATCGCGTTAGAAAATGGCAAGCTACTTTTTATGTGAGATTTGGAACTATCTTCCAAAAATAATTTTAAAAAATTCTCTTATGAGCGCCGCGCGCGGTCTTATCTGTCGCTTTCTGAGTATGTTTATTTATGTCCGTGAAGAAAGCTTTGTTTATCTTACGAACGTTAGAAATAAACAAGACAAAAAAACACCCGAAGATCATTTCCTTCTTAGATCTGAATCGTTCGATAATGATTTGTAATACTAAACCCTATGCAGGTACTTGAACCCAAAACTTGTCTCTGATCGTTTCGCTCCTTCTAACTCGTCCCCATCAGCGATCCCAGCCCTAACGATAACCCAGTCATGGGGGAGCCACGGGGTATTTTTTTTATTACGCGCCGGCCAGGCACCGGCGAAATCACCGTGCCACGAAAAGTATCGTCGTAAAATAATTTCCAAGGAGGGGCTGCGCGCGCCCACGAAAGATTTAGGTTCGTAGGAAATAAAATGAATGCCTCATACTCGGAAAAGTTCAAATGTTTCGAAGATGGTATTCTTTGTCGGCGGTCTTGATCGTCTTGACGCGTCGCGGACGTTTGTATTGGGATTATTTATCGTTTGCGATTTCTCCAAGTTACGTCCGAGAATATTTTTGCTTCCTCCCCCTCGGCTGGTATTATATATTATATCCCCCGCGCGCAAGAGTGACACGAGAAGAAAACGGCACCACGTTATTTTCTACGGAAAAGTCACGTAAGAGTCGGGAAGATCCTTCGACTTCCAGCAAAAAAGGATAGAGGTTGGGCAGACGAATGGAGGAAAGGGGTGAGGGCAGAGAAGCTCGAGTTCTATCTGGGGCCGAGTCTTTCTCTTCCTGAGCTCTCACGAGCAGGCAAGGCTACTCCAGTTTCGAGGTTATCCCTAGATAGAGAAAAAATGTCTCGGCCACGGCAGCTGGGTAAAATCGTATCTTCTTCGCCGTCCACACGTTCCCTCTCCCTTTTTCCCCTTCGGATGAGAAGAGGTCGTTCTCGTTGTCGGAGAGTATTGGCCGCCACGAGCAAAAACCTTGGAGCCGCATGTACGTGAGAGCACGTGTGTATAGCGTGTACGGTTCCCTCCGTCTCTACGTATCGGGGAGAACGAGAAAGAGGGTTGGGGTTGAGAGAGGAGAGAAAGCAGGAGAAAGGTGGAACCGTGGATGGGAGAGAAGAGAGATCCAGAGTGAAAGAGAGACTCGTAGGGAGTCGGTCGGGATGGGCGGGAGGAGGAAAGCGGGCGATAGAGAGGAGAGGAGGAGGCAACAGAGGTGAATCGGAGGGAGACAGGAAGCTCTGTGAGACTCGTTTCAGCGCACACAAGCCATCCTATATTACGAAGTCTCTCTCACCCTCTATCCTGCCGCACCCTTCCCCCCGCACCACCGTCCCCCGAGCCCTCGAGATGAAACCCAACTTCTCTCGGCTACCTCAACTCACTCTCCTCGCCACCCTTCAGCCTCTCACTCTCCCCTCCTCCCTCCCCCCTCCCCCGCCTCGTTTCAACCGCCCCCGTTCGCCTGCACTGTGCCCTTCCGCTCCCTCCCCGCCCGTCACTCTTCGCTATACCCTATGTCGGAGAGTAAGGGAGTCCTTTGGGGTTGAATCGAGGGAGCGGCGAGGGGACACGTCGGTGAGGAGGTAGAAGGACACGGCCGAGAGAGGAACGTATCCGCGAAGCGTTGTATGTATCGCCGTCGCTATGTGCGCACACCGCCCGGTATATGTACCGGTACATGTGCACGTGTCGTGCGCTCCGCGCTTACGTATGTGGCATCTGTATGTGTGTGAAGAGGTGAACGCCGCCGCTGGGCGATATTAATTTCTCTGCGAGGGCTTTCGTCCACCTCTAACTTCCCACACCGCTCGCGACTGTATGGAACGTCCCCCGCGAACCAACCCCCTTACAACCGCCACCCACCACCCATCGCACGCCCCCGCGAGAGAACCGAGTCCGAGTTGTGACTTTCGGCGGTCATTTCAAACCACCCGCCTCCCGTTTCTATCCTCCCTTTGCTCGTCCTCCGTTCCTTTCACATCTGTCCGAGCCTCGTCCGCCCTGGGCGTACCCTATGTCCTTTGCAGAGTCTATCTTATTGCGCCTAGGAAAGCTAACTACGTATCTAGGACCTGCAAACGATAATAGAGATAAGCGAAATTAATACTATTAACAATTAATGCAACCATCTCTTTTATATTTGTTTTGAAAGTGTCTCCATTCATTTTTTCAGTTGATTGATACGATTTTTAATGAAATCTTTTAATATCTATAATAATTTTCTTTGATTTACGTCATACTTTTTCTAAATCTGAAACAGAATAAGATATATATTCGAAGGTTAGGGAGAAAAAGAGAGAACGAAGACTCGATCTGTGCCAGTAAAGCTAACAGACTTGTGTCATATGACTAATTAAGATACATAAATAATAGTTATCTAAATTATTACTATTAGATAGTTATCTACAGAAATGTTTTGAAGATAGGTTCTGTTTTCTTAGCTTTCTTCTATCGGAAATTTATCCTTGTGTACGGCTTTCCATCATTCAACCGTCAAACAAGTGAATATGTCTTCCGTTTCTCTCAGAAACTGCGGGATTTTGTGATAGTACGATATATGCTGTGTAACTCGTTCAAATAATGGAGCCGTTATATTCGAGGAAAAATCGCAATCTAAGAGGAACCCCCCTCATGATGCACCAGAGTATGGCGCATTTTGTCGTTATGTATCTGCGTACCTTTGATACTACAAAAAAGTATTTACAAAAGTATTATCTTGTTTGAAATAATATTATGCAAAGCAAGAAGATATTGTTAAATGTTTCTATTAGGATGCATTGCTTTTTTTTGTTCTCATACATTGAGTAAAGTACATTGCAATCCCTCTTACAAAAATTTAATTTAATACTGACCAATTTACTATACTAAAAATTATTTATTTTGAGTATTAAGAGCACTGAATAATAATCCTTTTAATATTTAAAATAGGTAATTATCTTATTTATTAAAAGAGTTCTGTAAAAAATCTTTTCTTTCCTCGAATTCATTGCAAAGAGTTAAGAGTCTGCTAATATCTTTATACATGTATAATACTTTCCGAAAGAGTTACATCGAGCTTTTTCCTCCGTAAAATCATGAGATTTTAACAGCATCCAATAGTTAATCATATTTCTCTTTTCTCGTTTAGGATCACGCGTGTTATCGTCCGCCATCAAACGCGCTACAAAGGATTGCGAAGTTGCGACCGGCGATGTTGCGCGCAATGCAACGATACCTGCGCCCGCCGTTGCCTTTTATTTCATAGATCGCTAGTTACGGCCTGCGGCATTTGCGTGAATTTAATTAAACAAACAGAGTTACACGCTTACGGCTACGTTTTGCAAACAGAAACCTCCGGGAATCGTATCCTCACCTCGGTAACCGGAGGCTAACTATAGGATGAGGTCAATCTTGCGATGTGGCTCCCGAAATAGAGCCGGATCGATTGAAACGGATTTGAATATGAACCGTGTTAACGCTGATTGCCATGAAAATAGAATGTTAACGCTATGCATGTGATTAATGAATTGAGATCTACCGGCGATAGTGGCTAGGTATGACTCTTTTACGATGTCAGATCAATTCTATCACCGTAAGGATATTTCTTTAATTTAAAGCACGAGTCGAGGTAATACACAATTCCACTGACGAGAGATATTACAAATATACTGAAATATAGCTAAAATATTCCTGTATTATCTGCAACACTGAATTGCATCTTTTTGTATGTACATTCTAGAGATATCGATGTGGACTTAACATTATGCGGTGATATATATAATTCTTATCGTGTTGATATAATATTAATATATAATATGGAACACTATGGATTTTAAATCTATTATAGTATTGATATAAAAGTTTCAAATCCATATCATGTTAGTGTTAATATTAACACTAATAATTATATAGATACTGCATAGTGTGTGATAAATCCACACCGATATTTCTTTAAGTGTAGTAATGAGAATTATATTTCTGAACTTATGCCGGTGAAATTTATAGTTCACGGTGATAAATAATAGTAAGCAATAATCAAATATTCGACAGGAGCGTAAAACGTTCAGGGAAAATCTGTGGCCCGTTTACATATCTATTACTTTGATCGTTCTACCACATAGATGTGTTCCAGTAAATATAACTTTTGACACGAGACCGGATATTTGTTTCGCCCTCCACTTAAATGATATATTCATCGCATGCGTCCGGCGGCGACGTGAAAAATACCACCAAAAACAGATCAACCGGATTTAGACCCTTTTATATACCCTGGCGCGGCAGGGCAAACGAGAGCGCGCTTTAAAGTTGCACGTCGCACTTAACGTAAATCAATCCGCCGTCAATCCAGCGCGCGAATCCGTGGTAACGGAGGAAATTAAATTATTCTTCTATTTAATATGAGCGAGTGCATTCGTCGCTCCAGCGCGAATAACGATTTTCGCTAAAGTGGAAGAGGGGTGAAAAGAAACAGCGTCGCTCTCATCGTCGTCATCGTCATTCTCGTCCTCGCGAGACGACAGACCACGGGGAAATTGAATTATAGCTGACAGATGAGGAGCAAGATTACGGACCCAACCAAGTAGCGAACGCGGTTTGTCGCGCAAAGTCGAAAAGTGGAGTGCGCTTTCTCTCGCGAAGTCCTTATA
Source organism: Mycetomoellerius zeteki (assembly GCF_001594055.1). Taxonomy (NCBI): domain Eukaryota; kingdom Metazoa; phylum Arthropoda; class Insecta; order Hymenoptera; family Formicidae; genus Mycetomoellerius; species Mycetomoellerius zeteki. The sequence goes on from NW_017255975.1 coordinate 1,458,562, forward strand.
CACGCAAGGTCCTGCTTGGTATGGACCGCCGACTCGGAGAATCCTTTGTGATCTCGTTGAAGACGATCACGCGGTCCATCCCTCTGGCAAGTCGCAAGAAGGGGAAAAGGACGGGGGAGGGAGGGAGAAATCGCCGGAGTCTAAAACCTGTGTTATAGCCACCCTCATCGCGCGCATAAATCACAATAGAGGCGGAAAGTGGCGTGGAGAACTTCTCAAGCAGGGATATGTTCTCAGTGTAGCTCTCCTTCGTCTCCCTTAAAGCCGCCCTTCCCCCTCATTCGCGTTTCTTGGTCCTTACCAGTACTCACACAGCCTCCTTCTTTTGCCGCTTTTTCTCTTTCTATTCCTCTCGCTTTTCATCCCTCGCGCCTTTCCCAACTAGTCATCCTTCTTACGCAACCTGCACGACTTTCCAGCCAAGTCTAACAAAACAGTGACACCGAGCTGGAAGTGTCACTTGATTTATCATGGCGTATTATATACCGCATAGAGTCATGCACATTGGACATCGAAACAAACGAATTTAAACCCGATCGCGCGAAAAGCGAAAGGTATAATAATAATTAAAGCGTCCACCAGAAGCGACGTCCGAAAGAAACATGAAGACAGTAGTTTAAGATATAAGTTTCGCAGCGACGACTTTGCGCTACGCATGAGAAAAATGGAAAATGTTATGAGAGCCCTTCGTGGAAAATTTTCTGTCTCCTATATAGAGATAAGCTAGTATACGTTAACGGATTTAATACAATGCAATACACGTGTTTGTGATACACATATATGTATACGCGCGTTGTGCACCTGCATATATATACGTTTAGCTCTATATAGCGTGTGGAGCTTATATAGATCCAGGAGCGGGGTATACATATAGGTCGGACTTACACATCGACATATATGTATGTATAGAACGGAAGACTGAGACGCGCGGAGGGGACAAATATAGGGGTGGAAAGACCGAACGTCGTCCTTTATACCTTAGGTGGTCCCCGTGGATCCTAGCTGAGTCCTCCTTTCGTATCTTTACTCCCATTTCATCTCCTGCCACCCCACCGACCCCTCAGGCTACCCTTATTCTCTCCGCTAGCCTTTGCTGCGCTCTCTTCTCGGATCGAGTCTCTTAGGTTGGGTTCCTGTTCTCTTCCTCCCTTCTCTACCTCGTCCCTCTTGCCTTTTCTGCCTGACCATCCCTCCGAATCGCCTGAAGCAAAAAACCTTCCAGTCTTCCATGAAGGGGTAGGAACGTCGACGAAGGGAAGTGTCACACCGCCGTTGGATAAAGGTAGACAGTTATCTTTCACAGAGAAAGAAAGAGAGAAAGAAAAAGAGAGAGATAGAGAAACAGAGACAGAGAGTTTGGCCACGATTTTTGTCGCCATTCTGAGAATCAATAAAATTTTATGACGCCTCTATGAAGTTATGGCATGATTAACCGAAATTAAAGTAATGTTAGTAAAATAAAATTGTAATTTATAAAATGACATCTATATTCACTGCTGAAAGTAATCACAAGGGAATTGTGATAAGAATACAGTAAGAGCTTGAAATATACATACTTATTTCTAAAAATGACTTTATGAATGTTTTAAAAGAGAAGTATAATTCGTAACAAATGGATGAGAAACGGTAAGGAATATTAGACCTGATAGTAAAATAGAATAACGATTTTCACATCAATACTGACTTATATATTCTTAAGTGATAAGTATGATATATGTATAATACATACGAGTATATAACATGTTTGTATATTACATCTTGATCTTGATCCACGAAATAAAATTTTTAGAATCGTTAAAGGTTGATTACTGATCAAGTTTTATTTCTTAATTTTCAAAATATTTCTTAACATTGTGAAAAAATGGGGAAATCTCTAACATTATTTTCCTAAAAAAGACTATACTTCAGAACAATATGAAGAAGATATACGCATTTGAATGCTACAATGAGGGGATCGATATTTTTTTTTAACCACCATATGCTTCCTAGAAAATCAAATATAAATCATTATGAACTCTTTTCATTCTGTAAATCATAATATCACCTTTTTTATTTAAACAAACTTTTTTCTTAATGGAATTATTTTCTTTCGTTTTAACAATAGTAAGTATTTTATAATAAGATTTACTGATATAATCGGTATCAGCAATTTAATTAATAATTAATCATGAATTAAAAAATATTACGTAACATTTTATTTCTTTACAGAATGAGAAAGCTACTATAATGGTGTTGAAATAGTGTCATATTTTGAGACGAAGAATACAATGAAATAATGAATTATAACAAATCTTATTCAGGAAAAGTTGTAAAAATAAACTATTTTTTTACATAGATCCCTATCCTGTGAAGGTTAAATATATAATTTATACTAAATGTTTTAATCATTTAATAAAGTAAACAAAAATATAAGAAGAAAAAAGAATAGAGATATCATTGGTACGTGAAAATAAAAAATGCAAATATGCTCTCTCTCTCTCTCTCTCTCTCTATATATATATATATATATGTATAACTTTCCTTCTCTTTTTGAAATATTTGTAAATATATCGTCATGGAAAAACTGCATTCGGTGTTCATGTGTTCAATTCAGTCAGTAAAAGCGCACATTTTATCTCAAATTTTATTCGGACAGATTGCGCATCCAAGCGTTACGCACATTCCAGACGATTTCCCCTGACGTGGAAAATACCCGACAACTGTGTGACACGTAATCGTTCATTGATGATTTGTTCTTATATAATTAATTTCGTGTATCTATGGGAAGAGAATATATCGATCGCGCACGCGTACATAGAATTTTACAATTTTGTTTTGGCAAACGACGAATCCGGTTTTTGGACAGTATCGTTCTCGAACTTTGTCGGCTCCGCGCCGCTACATGACTAATTTCGAGAATGTAAGAAGCAAGAACAATGAGATCAGCCAAGCACAATGCTAGATGACCGAGCGGTGGTTTCTTCCAAGTAACACGTTGGGATTAAACGTTTCCTTTGTTCGTTTCGAACCCGAGTCGTCTGTCCGGTTGGTCTTATACCCCTTTGTCCTCTAGTATCTTTTTGCAAAGAGTCTCTCCTTTCAACTTAACAATCTTTCTCTCTCAGACTACCTCCTTTCCTCATCTCTTTTTGTTCGTCTCTCTTTCTTTTGCTCCGTCTCCATCTCTCTCTTTCTCTCACTCCTATTTTCCTCCATCTTCCTTCCAAGGCAGACCCTTAGGTAATGCCATCGTGGCTGCCACCCTGGACACCACCGAGTCCCCCACAATTCCGATCTCCACCCTTCGTAGACCGAAACTCGCATCCCGGCTTTCATCCAACTAACGCGTACCCCTCCACTCGTCTCTCCGCTCTCGCTCTCTCTTGCCGCATTCTCCCTGTTACTATCAACCTCCTCCACCACCTCCTCTCCCCCCCCTACCCCTCGCGCCAGTAGGAACGGTGGAACAACGTCGTGGTGCTGTGCGGAGGGGCGCTTGGGCGGAAGGGTAAGTTTCTTGTTAGGGTCCAGACTCACTGGCGACTCCTAAGTTGCTGTAGGCATGTGTTTCTCGGGGCTACCAAGATGCAGGGGAGAGGGAAGCAGCCGAGGAGAATGATATGAGAGGGAGAGAGTGAGAAAGAGAATCGAATAGTTTCCGGGACACAGGAGAGAACGAATGCAAGGAAGAGGTAGCGAAGGGTGCAAACAACGGTGGCTGGACAAACAAACCGATAGACCCGAAACCGTCGTGATGCGGATTGTTTGAAGATTAAATCAGCCTTGAAACTACGACTGAGTTCGGTTACGTAAGCTGAGCGATGGACACTCGGACGACAAGAACGACGTCGCCGGAAAAGGTCTCCAGCCGATGGAGATTTACCTGATCCGTCACCGTAAACTGCCAATTGCTCCTAATGCCGGATGTTGCGACCCGACGGATGAAATCAGGACGACTTGATAAATGGTAGTTCGATAGAGAATGGAGGGTGCACAGCATCGTAAAATCGACTAATCGGCGCGCCAATAAATCGCAATATATCACGACGTGATAATCATCGATTTTAAAAACATGTGTTATTACATCGATTTCATAAAACAAAAGAACATTCCTATTTATTATTCTTTATTACTATTATATTTTATTTTAATCAGAGAGATATTATTTAAAATGTATTATTTGTTTGGCTTTGGTAATAAAATTTAGATTGAACTTCAACAATCAGTAATTCTGACTTGTAAATATTATCTAAATATTGTAACTTTTCTACGTTAAATATATTTAGATTATTTCTAGAAAATCAAAATTGCAACTTCTAGAATAAAAAGTTCATACCTAGGTTTTAAAAATGTATACGCACATGTATAACGATACTTAAAATTAATATAATTATTTAAAAACATATTTAATTTACATTATTATAAAATATTTCGTATACAGATATATTATCTAATAACGTTAGTTTTTTAATAGATTATAACTGCAGTGTGTAGTATATTTTCCGAAATTTAATATTTCAATATGATTCCTCTAAACACTGTTATAATCTATAAAATAGGTATAAATGTGCGCGATCGCTCTTTAAATCCTAAACTTCGAAGCAAATCCAAATTGCCGTTTATTCATAAATATTAATCGATTGGCAGCAGCACGACTATTCGTTGCGACCGCATCTCGCAGTCGGTTACGGTGTTGCGGAACACCGTGACAGTCGAGGTAGACGGAAAAATCGATTGTTCCTTCGGTGGAACGGCGATGCGAACCCTGAACTCGGCCAGCAGTCGCACAGCCGCGGATCGAAAGTCCGTTCGATCGCCCTAGCGGTCGGTCGGCTCCGTCGTTCGCACGGCCTAGACTCCTACGGCTTGCGAGAGTGAGGTGAATGTTCTTCGCTCACCGGCTCACTGCGGCCGGTGAGTACGTATACGGCCGGACATTATTTAATAATGCATTACTACGTGCATTAACGCGCGCGATACAGCGGCCATACGTGGCCGCTAGTGCCTAGACACATCCTCGTGCTCGTCCACGAGTGCGCGGTATCGCACGTGTGTTCCATGTCGGCATGCACGCGTGTGTGCAATAGCATGCCCGCGTACGCTTCCTATATCCCTGTACACCTTTCAACGTGGTGACGAGCGAAAGAGGGGTAACTATGGGGAACCCACCCCGTTTCCCTCCGTCTCCACTCTTCTCGCTCTCTCGTACCCCTTTCCTTTCTCTCTCTTTCTCTCTCTCTCTCTCTCCCGCCGCCTCTTTGTCTTTCTCCCGTTCGCTCTTCTGTCGTGTGGTGTGCCGCTTCACATACACATATCCACGCGCACTCCCACACGCTCCTATCCGACACACGCATGTGGTACGCGTTTCTAGTGGGCTGTATATTTCAGGACTGCGGGCATAGTTACAGTGCACCGTGCAATATGCACGCTGTGGAGGGTGCGGACTGTAGCGTTCGAAGCCTCCGAGTGCAACGTGCTAGGGCGCAGAGAGTGTGTATGAGAGAGAGAGAGAGAGAGAGAAAGAGAAAGAGAAAGAGAGAGAAGGTGGTGAGGATGGCCGCTCCGAGAAAGGGGGGAGGGTGGGTTTAGAGCGAGGTGCAGTGGACAGCGTGGTGGACTAACTGGGGCTCGTGTTACGGGGCCGCACATCGGCGAACTTAGCGTACCTATATGCCTGCCAGCAGAGAAACTCGGCGGGCTGCAAGGGCGACGAGGGAGAAAAGGACGAGGCAAGTGAGATAGGACAACGAAAGCGAGCGAGAGAGAGAGAGAGAGAGAGAGAGAGAGAGAGAGAGAGAGAGAGAGAGAGAGAGAGAGAGAGGGGACAGACAAAGGTCGCATGTACACACATACACACGTAGGAGAAATGGGAACAGGGAGGGAGAGGAGGTACACTCTAACCAAAATGTTAATTATTTAACTAGCAGGTAGCTCGGCTAACGAGTCGGCTATACGGAGCCGCGCGGCCGCGGTGCGTCCGCACGGATCACACACTCGGAAACAGCGGCTGCGGAGCTTTGGCCGCATCCAATTACCGGTACCGGAAAAGAAACAGGTCCGAAAAAAAGAAAGAAAGAAAAAAAGGACAAAATTGCTTAGAACACTCGAAAATCATATTTTCGTTTCATTTCGCCTGACTTCTTCGTGGTCAAATTTCGAGAAAGAGAGATTCGAGGAGTGCATTCGTCATTCGTTAGAGATAAAAAATGATCTGAATGGTATGAAGGTACATATCAGGCAGGAAGCGAACAAATACAAATAAACAATCTGTTTCAATAAGGATGACATTGTTAATATACTTGCGACACCGTTCGTACTCATTGAAGCGGACTGCTCGTTCATATTTGTTCGCGCTCGCTCGCTTGATTTGAATACTTAAGGGGATCCTAAAGACGATTAATCGTAGTATAAATAGGAACTTACATATAGACGATTTACGTGTCATTGACACATCACTACATATCACTACATCAATATTTCACGCATTCATACACATAAATTTTCGTATAATAATGTTTTAATTAAACGTCTAAGTCCAACTCTAAGAACTCCACGTTGTTCCTTCGTGCAAACTACTAGTCTGTGGACTACTATTTTGTAAAGATAGATTACACAGCTTTTATATGAAGTAAATGTTGTCACGACGTGACAGTTTTAGAACGCTATATTGGATTAAGAAATGGTAAAGATCTCAATTTTGAAATTTTTTTATCGTTCTCGGCATAAACTCCATCTTATAGACACGTATTATAATGCGTATATTTTAATCCTGGAAAAGGATTTTCGAATTTGTAAAAGAGAAAAAAGTTATACAAAAATTATTGTACAAAAATTATATAGTTTAATCGATAATACAGGCGACTTTAGGATTCTCTTAAGATAAAATTTCATACTATAGAGGTAATAGATTACCTGCTCTAAGCATTTGCTGATTGTGAGAAAAAAGTTTTTGGTATTTGTGTGTGTGTGTGTGTGTGTGTGTGTGTGTGTGTGTGTGTTTGTGGTATTTGACTATAAAAAATTTGTCTATTTTTATGCTCTATTAAAAAGAGAATATAATATATTGAATCCTGGAACTTTAATTGAATCGCGCATCTGCATTCCTCTTCAACTCGATATTTTAGAAAGAGAGAGAGAGAGAGAGGGGAGAGAGAGAACGATACAAAGCTACTTCATTTTTTCTAAACAAATAGTGACAGCGTCGTAGGAATGTGTAATCTATAGGTATATCTGTATAATACGTATATAATGCGCAAAAAAGTTTATAGTTTTGAACTCTCGACATTTTTTGTAAATGGGTCACAATCGAATTATTTCTTTTTTTCATCTCTTGCCTGCCATGAATGGAAAAAAGGGAGAGAGAGAGAGAGAGAGAGAGAGAGAGAGAGAGAGAGAGAAACAAATGCATTGCCTTCAATTTACTGGGATCAGCGAGGGTCGGCGAGATGTGATTATTTATCGGCGCGTTAACGGACGCCGCACGGTCGGCGCTTCAATCGTGGTCTTTGTCATAAAAAAATCATGTGATAACATGTATATCAACTCACGATGCTGTGGATAAATAATACGATAACATGATTTTGTTGTGTGTGTCTCGTTCAGTGATGCCGCCCCGTGGCACTCTTCAACCTGCCAGCCGGAACCCCTCTTTCCATCCCGTTCTTCCGTGTGCCTGACTACCACCGCTGCCGGCTTGTGAAGCGTTACTGTGACTAGAGAGAAGGCGGGGGTGGGAGGCAATGAGGAAGAGAGAGACAGAAAGAGTGAAAGAGGAAGGGGGCTATCCCCTTGAGCGAAAATGGGGTAAATCGAGATAAGGGCCGTGAAATTAGTGCGTGGACGATTTTATTAGAGCGTCGGCGTGTAATGAAGATTTTATGAGCGCCGCTCAATTATTGGTTATTTAACATCTCCGCGCTCCTCCTACTCATGGAGGATAGAGAGGTGGAGATGACGGAGGAAGGAATCAGGAGGGTGAGTCAAGCCCATCCTCGTGCCGGATTCATAATTGTTTTGCGCCATCGAGAGGAGGAAGAGAGAGAGAGAGAGAGAGAGAGAGAGAGAGAGAGAACGAACGTATCCGAACCCTCGTTGATAGGATCTCTCTCGACCGCCGAATACCTAATTACCACGAGGCGCGCGGTCGCCATTCATCAGATAGCGCCAATCGGTCCTTATGGAAATTAGAGAAGCGAACCAAAACATACACACACCGCACATCCTACCGATCCTTCGTCCCCGTATTCAATTCTAATTCCCTCCATTACTGACCCTCATATGACGCGAGGAAATTATAAATTCATTTCAATCTGCGAAAAAAACATTTCTTGAATAGGCCAGTCATTAAATTTAGGTTTCGACTCATTTTTAAGCCATTCTCAACAATACAATCAATCCAATAATTCATTACAATATTGACAAATATATTGGATTGATTGTATTGCTGAGTATATATGACTCAAATGTGAGTCAAAACGTCCTAAATTTAGTTATGTAATTATATCCATCAAACTATAAATTGTTTTTAGATAACTTTTGGGCGTTGTTTACCACACTCTCAACTGCCCTCACCATTTCAATCATTGTACGTTTTTAAATTTCGAGAATTCCTACTTATCTTTTTTATTTATATAATATTATATATATATATATATATATAATCAGAATAATTATTATAATACTTGCGATTATGTTTGATGCCTAAATTGAAAATTGTATAAAGAAATATTTTGACCTAATACGGTGTTTTCTATTTACGTATGTTTAATATCACTGAAATTTAAAGAATTTAATTATAGTTGATAAAAAATATTAATTAAAGGCAGATATAGTGATATATAATTAAAAGGTCTTAACAAAGTAAGTAAAAATATGAAACTCTTGTTATCATTATTGATAAAATATTTATACCTAAAGTTTATATGACTCCATTTTCGAAAGTATCACATGTATAACAAAAAAATGTCAGTAGCGAAAAATATTTTTCTTAATTTCAAAAATTCTGATGTGTGTGTGTGTGTGTGTGTGTGTGTGTGTGTGTGTGTGTGTGTGTGTGTGTGTGTGTGTGTGTGTGTGTGTGTGTGTGTGTGTGTGTGTGTGTGTGTGTGAGAAAAGATATTCCAATTTACTATCCTTAAAGTAAGACATCGTCTTAGACGAAGTTGTAATATTTCCCAACCCCCTGAGGGTTAATACTCTGTCGTGCACACTGGGCGAAAACTTCTCGCCGGAAGTTGCGGATTCTTAAAAATCTCGCTACAAGTATCGACTGTGCGACCTAACCGAGTCCTCGATGCCTCCTGTCGATCGACCACACTCTTCAGTTATCCAGCCTCATCATGTCAACCAATGTCCTTGAAAGTATCCGGAAGTTAATTCGCGGATAACTAGAGAAAGAAAAAGATTATATATATAAAGATAGAAATAGCGAACTCATGACATCGTAGGGGGAGCGGTCATTTCACACACGCACGCACGCACGCACGCGCGCGCGCGCGCGCGCGTGTGTGTGGAGTTCTCCACGCGCATGCAGCTCTCTACACCCACAGCACCAGAAATGGTAAAACGAGGGATGGATACGAGAATATTTGAGGTGGGCCGAACAGGGGAAGCGTTACGTATGTGTATATACATACACACATATATGTATGTATGCTATATATGTATATGAAAGGATACGCGTATATGTATATATATTCCTATATGTATACAATATATAGATACTCGCTTTGCCCTCTAGTACCGGAAACAGCTTCGTTCCAAGCTCAACCAACGCTATGGTAGCCAACATGGCGAACGCAGCGGTGCTCATATTTTCCGGACGGGTCGCTTTGTCACCACTACCACCACCGCGAACAGTCGACCTCGCGAACTTTATCGGCCGTGTGCAACGGTTAAAGCGGAAGCTGGTTGCATATGCATTGCCCGCCGCCACTGTTGTATTCCGGTGTTAAAGGTTCATCCGAAGAACAACGTGTCACCGCTACCGAAAGATCGACGCGGTAACGCGGAGGTCACGTCACACCACGTCGGTTTCTCTTCCGTTGCCCAACTTTACACGTCAGTTTCTGCGTATCAGGATAAACCGCGCTGTTTATTTTGAAAAGTAGTTAGAATAACACTATTTAAAGAAAAAGAATCTCGAAAGCATAGGGTTTTATTCATACGGAAAAAATAATTTTGCTAAGAAATCTAAAAAACTAGATACAAATCTAAAAATAATTTGGACATCAAAATAATTAGAACATCTAAGCATAATGAGCAATATTGCAAAAAAATTTTGATATTCTAGCAGCCATTTTAAACTTTCTACATAAATATTTTGATGATCCAACAAAATTATTTTTAGATCTGTATCCAATTAAATTTTTAGTTATCGACAAAATTACTTTTTCCGTATATCAATAGCGCTCGCGCTTGTCGATTTATTGTAATCAGTATTTTTCAATAGCGTTGTTTGACCATTACATTAATTGTGAGCTGCTACATTTGGAGATACAATGCGAAACCTTGAAATGATTTCAAAATTACGTTTCGTTATGTTCGAGTCGCGTTGTATCGTGTATAAAGCTAGACCGTGCATATAGAGACGCTAGTATATCGATTTTACATGCAACAGATACACGATATATTAATTATAATCTTATTTCACGTCACGTGAGCGTATTAGCCACCACGAGCTCTCCCAGCGGGTCCATTCTCGCTCGCGCCAACAATCCGATTAAGATCGAAAAGTTGAATTGCGATGACCCAATTCGCGCGACACAAAGCGCGCCCTTTTTAATCCGACCGAGAGCGGCCGACGACATTGCGAAGATATTTCGTGTGTATGTGAAGCATGTACGGCAATGTACGTCCTTTCGTAAACGAAAGAGAGAGGTGGCTAATGTGTACAGCACACGCCATACGTGGGTGTGACAGTGCAGTTATAACAACACACAGCCCTTCGCGATACGATGTATGCCTTCGAGTGCTTAATAATGAAGAAATTAATAAAAAGCCGAAGCAACGAGGCGTTTTGTTGGCAAACGCTTGACAGCACAACCTACTCGTTATTCAAACAGTAAAAACGCAGATAAAAAGGTCTTTTAAGAGACGTCTGAATAATCAAAACGTACTTTAACAGAAAAAGAATTACGATTCATACGATGTATGAAAATTTGAAATTGTTTGCAAAGAAGGTCCTATTATTCTACTAGTTATTTAAAAATAAAAATAGATTCGAGTTATCGTTTTATTCTCTCTCTCCCAATTTGAATCACTCAATTTAAGAAGACAAAATATTGATTAATTATTTACATTATTTACGAAGATACGCTTGCAATATATAATATGTACTCAATGTTGCAGATGAAATAGTAATTGAATTTTTCACGAAAGCTCAACATTTGAGGAAGAACTCTCTCTCTCTCTCTCTCTCTCTCTCTCTCTCTCTCTCTCTCTCTCAGAAGAAGAAGCCGTCAAATTTTTATTTCTTATCATTTATTTAATTTTATTATTGTTAGTTAATTCTTTTGCTTATTTTATTCCATTTCACTATTATCTTTATATTATTTTAAATTTGTTTATTAATGTTTATTTTTGTATCCTGTTTGTATTCTGTACATCTGAGTTTTCCATATTAACACGTTTTTGCTTTATAATTATAATTGTAAGGTATCTTAGCGCTTGAAAGGATGTCCCAAAGCGCATAATAACGATTTATCATTCTCTCTCTCTCTCTCTCTCTCTCTCTCTCTCTTGCCCTCACTTGGAAAAAAGTTTTGGATTATTGCCTTTTGAAGTTATTACGTCAAACGACTGAAGCGTTTGCAACGATGCGCGAACGCGATGAAAACGATATTCGAGAATTACATATCTTGTTGAATAGAAAAATGCGAATTGCCGCGCTTTACCTTCCACAAAAGTAAAAGTAGCTCGTATATGAGAGAGAGGCTACGCTGCAGACACGAAATTTTAATAGAAGGTTAGTAAAAGTATCTGCAAGCGTTGTTATAAGTAAAAGTACTGCACACACATGCACGCATTTATCAAACATATGCGTACGTAAGTATACGCATGCATTTCGACATGGTGCGAGATTGGTAGGTGCGTCGTAGGATGGTTAGTGAGTGAGTATTCGGGACTTGTAGACTTGAAGATAGGTACTTTCCGCCTCCGGTGGAAACTGACGGCAAAGGGAGAGCTTTGCGAGAAGAAATTGTCGGCGGAAGGTACCCGGGATACGAAGATAGCGATGGCTACGAACCTTTCGGGAAGATATCATTAAATTTCCGGAGCCCGTCCTAGTTCGCCGTTCTACCTTCGTCCTAGCGTATCCTGGTCCATTCAGCGGCGTCGCGACCGACGTCATATCGATCGCTAACGTGACGATCTATTTCTGCAATGGTTGGATAGAACTGGAGAATTTTGTAATAAAATACTAAAGGTGTATAAATAGTTTTTCAGCTTTTTTCGGAAATGCTATAATCAAGAATAATTTTATAAATTTCAGTTTGTTATTCTGAACAACGTTAAATCTTTAAAATCGATATTTTTTAGTTTATTTTTAACTTTTACAAATCACTCAGTCTAATATTGATCCAAACTTTAATTTAGAATTGTCGTATCGTATTGGAAATATATTTATATACTTGGCAGAAAATGCAGAAATAGCAATTATCTCGATTTACTATATATCGTAATTGCTTTTGCACCCTAAACAATGTTGCTAGTGAATTAAGAACATCTTATTTCGAGGGATCTTCCCGGGCAACGGAGCTTCTCCGGAAAGGCTCGTCCCTTGTACGCGTTTGGAATAGGGTCTTACCTCTCGCCTGAGACGGGAACCAGGATAAACGGGAACAGGGAGGGTCTCTCATTCGAGTTGCAGGGTCGCTCCCTGCGAAGGTGGAGCAAAGGAGAAGCTTTCGCCTTCGACCCCAACCGTGGCAAGGGGAAGTGGACGAGGAGGGGGAGGGAAGAAGGGAGCTGAGGGATCCGGAGGGTTGAGAGAACGAGCAACCCTCAGGATTCGACCTGGACCGACGACGACCCTTCTGCGAAATATCCTCTGAACTGAGGCTGTCTGCAGCCATACATAGCCCTCGTTGGTGTAAGGGATCCGCGCACACATTCACACAAACGCACACATACACAAACAGAGTGGCATACACAACTTACACTTGCGAATGTTACGTACGTTATCCAACTGTCTCTGCTACCGTAACTCTGTATTCGCTCACACTTACGCACACGCATGAGCGCTCGCGCGCGCACATGATAGAGCGGCCGTACGTGTGCGGCCGTGTAAAGTTGGCAAAATCGTTTGTTCCATTCTTTGTGCACGTACGAGTGCACCCCGGTGGCTTTGTGTGTACGCACATAATAGTCTTCTACGATTCGTTTATTACACGAAGATACGTCGTGTGCCTCTTTCATATAAACGCATCAACCGGATTTTTCCTTCGCGCTGCGCTCAAAGGACTTTGCGCACACGTCGCAGGTCAATAAGTGTAACTCCATGGATTTTCGTGACGAATACGTTCATTTGTCCACATTTGTCATTTTTGTTACAATTCTTTTGCGTGCCGATTAGTATGATGCAATTACAAATGATTCTCAATGTGATAAGAGAAATTATTTTGTTAACATTCAATTACAATTGTCTTGAATTAATCTTTTTAGTATGAATAATAATTTTTGATATTGTTTCCAAATTTAATGTTAATTTTATTACCATTATTTACAGAAATTATTAACTTATAATTCTAGCTTATTTTATAGTCTTTAAATGTTGATTTGTACGGATTAATTTAACATATGTGTAGCCATCGATTTAAGCAAAAAACTTTCTTTACTTTTAGAATTAAATATATCAATATATATTAATTTTTACATCACAGTAAGAAATTCCGATATCAAGTTTCTTTAATAATTTTAAGACATTCTACGACAATCCCCAAGTTTCGACATTAAAAAGATTAAGCCTCGCATAAACTCTCTCATCATTCTTCTCACGTGCCCGCTGATGCAAAGTATACACCCCCAACGCCCGCTTCACGCCGCCGCACCACGGCGCTGTTACCGCTCCCCTCCGGTGTCGGGTAATCCACGCGAACTCCGTAGATCCCAATAGTTAAAAACCGTTTCGCGCGCGCGGGCGTAACTCCGCCGTCGTCGGAGTTTCGCGGCACTCTTGCGCGCGCATTTTTATATTTTCTTTCTCTCCTCTTTCTCCTCATTCCACCTTTCGCCGTCCCCTTGAACCATCGCGCGGGTATGTGGATCTCGGATTTACTGGGCAGGTGGAGGCAACCGAAGCCCGCAGCAATCGTACCACGGAATTATTTAGAACAGTGGATAGTAGCCACGTTGTAGTTAGGTTGGCTGCGGTGCCCAGGACTACCACCCCATATCCACCCTACCTTTGCCGTCCCACACCACGAGCGGACCCCGATGTTCAACCACCCTACTCACCCTTCCTCCCCCTCCTCTCTACTCCCCCTCACCACCGGTTCCCTGCCGCTCTTCTGCCCCCGTACCAGCCAACCATCCTGCCTCTCCTGTCCCCTTTTGCCCTTCACCAACCACCGAGTGTACTCCACCTCCAGCCCGGCTTAGTTCAAAGCAGCCCAGCAACCCGCCACCCTCACCCGACTCTCCCTCCCCCTCCGCACCCTTTTACCGCTCCCTCGCCCACTCGCTCTCTAGCCACCCATCTACCCGCCACCCCCTAGCAGTAGCTCGACGTACCCTTGCGTGCTTGCCTGCCTGCCTGCCTGGCTGCCTGCCTGCCATCCACCTAACCCACCACCCCATCCACCACCTACTCTCTCTCTCTCTCTCTCTCTCTCTCTCAACTACGCTACTACCAACCACCCACACTCTATATCCCCCTTTCGACCCATCCCCCTCGGCGCACACCAACCCTGCCTGCTACGCCGCAACCACCCCCGAACAGAAAACACAGCTGAGCCAACGTGCTCTCGGGCTGAAATGCCTTCCACCTTTCAGAGGGAAGAGTGTCTTGCTGCTTCGCTCTCCCGCACACCCACCTTCCGCCCACTTCACATTCCCCATTCCACTCCCCTACCGCCTTTCCTGCCATCCTATCTCCTTTTCGTTCCTCGTTCTCGACCTTCCTTCTGCCGTTGACGTCCCGGCTCTCTCGCTCCTCATGCGATACGTAAAATACATAACTGACAAAATAATTGAAGGTACGATTGTAACCACGAACTGTCCTTTCTCTTGTTTTCCTTGGACCTGCATTGGTTCTCACCCTTCGTCTTCCATCTCAAATAAATCGCGGATGTATAAGTTGGATGAGATACCTGTCCACCGCGGGCACGGAAAGTTAGTCCGCGAATATTTTAGCGAGTACATCCTCCGTAACGGTCTCGCGTCGCGCGTGGTTGCTTTCCTTTCTTCTCACCGTGCATCCTTTAACCGAGAAACAAGTCCGACCGTATGCAGACACAACGCTACACGGCAGTATAATTCACCCACCGCTCCCAAGTGGCGTTTATTTCGATGGTTAGTGCCTCTTTCGTCGTTTGTCGTGTGTCTGCATTCCGTTCGTAGGGTAATTTCGTTTGTGGCGATTAAGTCTTTCGCGCGTTTCTAATAATGCAAACACTGCTACATTGATAATTACAATGATTAATCATCGTAAAGAAAATTGTTTACTTAATGATTAAAAAAAAACTTTGATATTAAGATAGTGATATCAAAAAATCAATAAGTTAGGAGATATTTTATACTTTATTTTGGCATATATTGACACAAAATATTAAATAACTCGTAAACTATTAATTTTTTGATAATCGTACCTTAATATTTTTATGAACAGAATAATGAGATGAATCAATTGATGGAAAGAAAACATAGTTTCTTATTTAAAAAATTATCTCTTTTGCTCACATATTTTTTTAAAGCAATTATGTGTTTTCTTTACATCAATTGATTCATCTTATTATTCTGTTCATAAAAATATTAAGGTACGATTATCAAAAAATTAATAGTTTACGAGTTATTTAATATTTTATATCAATATGTGTCAAAATAAAGTATAAAAATCTCGTAAACTATTGGTTTCTTGATACCACTACTTCAATACTTTCATATGCAGAATAATTAAAGGAATCATATTGTGTAAAAAAAATTATACAATTTCATTTAAAAAAGTGGAGATGACTTTCATATCTTTTTTACGCCTCTACCTAGAAGAAAGACAACATGACTAAAATATAGCTCCTTGTAAACCATGTAACTTTTGTCTGAAACATTTTTCTATATCTTCCATATTTTTCGAGATATTTGCCTGGGGAAATTAAAATGGGACATCCTGTATACATAGAAGTCTATTGCATGAAAATTGCGACTTACAAACTACTTTATATTATAATAGACTTAGAATTAGATATTAATCACAATTATCTTTTTAACCATAATCAACATAATAAGTTTCTTTTAAGGACTACAAGTCTTAACGACATTTATAATTTTGATTGGAATGAAACTTCTCCGACACGTTATATATTATAGTTACAATATATCAAAATATATGGAAAAAATTTTTTGCAACTTTCGCCAATGTGTTTCAAATTGTGATACAATAATTTAGTAAACGGGATTCAGCGTCCAGAAAACTGTAAAACTGAAAAAAAAGACAATGTTATTATATTTGGTACATGCGTGTTTCATAATTTATATTATGATTTTTTCTTTTTATCATGATATTTTAAATTTTATATTGAAAATAAAAAAAACATTACGTAGAAGTAAAATATTTGCTCTTATATTTTTAACTATATAATTCGCAGTACGAAAATGCCTTCTCTTCATGACATCGCGACGCTTTGATTTTGTATTTCTCCTTGAACTTCTCATAGTTTGAGACTGGCAGTCGATCATCATATTCGTGAGTTATAATAGATTCTCTACATATATATATATATATATATATATACGAATAGACTATACTACATAGAAATATGATTCTTTATGTAATCGTGCGTCGAACGATTAGTCCATTTATTTTCTTCCGCGCTTTGTCCGCGTATTCGAGCGATTCATTAATAAGCCGACGTTTTGTTTTGTATCCCTTTGTCGTCGAAACAATTAATTCGCACACAATCAGGGCGATATTTTTAAATTGTCCGGCAGAATTTGTGTTTCGTTCGTACGGTATTGCTGCAAATTTTAGTTCGTTAATTTCATGCAGAATAGCTGGAGAGCTCCAATGATCCTTTTACACCATCACATCGCTTTCTCTCTCCCTCTCTTCCCTCTTCCCCCCCTCTCTCTTTCTCTCTCTCTGCGTATAAGGAACTAGCGCTCAATTAATAAACAATTAATCCAACTGGTTGCAACGTTAAATACATACTTAACTTGAGGTACTGACAATCGATGCATCCGACTTTTAAAGCCTATGTTACGTAATATAATATATTAAGCATGTTATTCTCGTTTCTTGCAAGAATAATATGAATTAAAAATTTATTTTCTCTTTTGAAATAATTAATAAAAATATATTTAAACAATGTAAATTGTAATATATGAAAAAATTCAGTAAATATGTATATAAAATACTACCAACGATTTGATAACAAAGTTTGTTGTCAATTTATGAAAGAAATAAATCTAAAAAATTAAAGACAAATGTTAACTATTTGGTATCCGAAGTTAATAATTTTAAATATTTTCAACAATGTATACAAACACTAAGGGGTTAAAGAAAAATTCTTTTTTACATTGTACAATGTACGTGATTATTAAGACTTGATAAATATTTTTAACAGAAATATTTCAGCGCTTTTAATAGCCCGAGATAGAAGTTAGTCAATAATTGTTAATTTCAATTAACCGTAAGATTAAGCCTACACTTAGTGCAAAAGGCATCAATCGTCGCGTATGTACGTCTCGCGTCCTCAATTATCCTCTAAAACCTACATGCGTAGGAACGCGTGTGGCTGGCCAAAGCGCTGAAGCGAACATATGCGAGACTACTCACCACCCCCTTCGCACCAACCCTCTGGGGGCCGTCTATTCCGCACGTACTTACGCAACTGGTACCCGATACCAGTGTGCATGTCTCTGAGAATACCTGTCTCCGTAAAGCGGGTATTCCGTGTACACGTCCCTACCTGCTAGCAGAGCCCCGCCTTGCGAGCCACCCCCTCACAAGGGTGTAAGACAGAGAGAGAGAGAGAGAGAGAGAGAGCGAGAGAGAGAGAGAGAGAGAGAGAGAGAGAGAGAGAGAGAGAGAGAAAGTTTATACCGTCCTTTCTCTTCCTCTTTACTCTCCCCTCTCTTCTCTCACCCTATCTCTTTGAGTATGTGTACATCCACGCGCGTACACACGCGTGCGAAATCGCACCGACCCTCGTCGTGCGTGTGTCAGAGGGGACCATGAGCGAGAGAGCGAGCGAACGGTTGAAGGAACAGAGGAGTAAAAGAGGGAGAGAGAGAGAGAGAGAGAGAGGAGGGAGAGAGGTACAATATTCTCTATGTATTAGCTACATATCCGGCACATAGGGTAGCCCCGAGTATATGGAGGTGATGTTTGTAAGGTGTAACACATAGGCGCGACGTACATAGGAGCGCGAGCGCGCGTTCCACCCACACATGCATACACCCATATACGTGCGCGCGCGCATACATATATGCAGCACACATACCGAACCATACGGACACATCCGCAGACATCGTCCCTGTGCGGAGCGTACTGCGGGGGTGGTTGAACGGGTAGAGCGCGAGACGGGCGGGTGTGGTGGCCGAGGTAGCGAGGAATGGGAGAGGATGGGCAGAGGGTCCCAACGCGGCTGACACACAAATAACCGAGCCACCTCTTCCCTCTGACTCACCCTCTCCCTCCCCCGTCGCAACCGTCCCCCGGAGTCTCTATCCACCCACTCCCGCACTAGCAACCAGCCAGCCCGTCGACCATCC
This sequence comes from Mycetomoellerius zeteki, assembly GCF_001594055.1. Classification (NCBI taxonomy): domain Eukaryota; kingdom Metazoa; phylum Arthropoda; class Insecta; order Hymenoptera; family Formicidae; genus Mycetomoellerius; species Mycetomoellerius zeteki. Next base: position 1,477,471 of record NW_017255975.1, read on the forward strand.
CGAACACCCACCCCAACGCCTGTCCACCCCTACCTACACTCTCGCGACCGACCCATCGCCACCCATTCAACCACCCACCGACCGACCAACCGACCGACCGCCCGGAGCCACCCTTAACCAGCGTTAGGTACAGCTGAATTACGCACTCCGATGCGAATGCGGAACCAACAGGCAAACGCACGCCAGCAAGCGAGCGCGGAGAATTATGGGAAAATGAGCCGAAATTTTCTGCTTTCCACTAGGACGAGCTGGCCGTGTCCAACGAATCTCGTCCGATGCCCGCGAGATCCTTCCGGGATGCCAAAAATAAAAAAGCGAAAAAAATGTTACAAACTAACGAAGAGCACTCGCAAAATTATGGAAGATCGTGTTGATTTCTTCGTCTTTTCGTCAGTAGTGATTAGACGAGAAATGGATGATCTTACACCATCCTGTAAATCCTGCTAGATGCTTGAGGTGCGGACGTGATGGCTCGAATTCGCCGTGATCCACGGTGATGTGTACGAGGAAAACGCTGCCAAAGAGAGACGAAGAACGTGTGACGAGGGGAGAAAGTTTGCACGTTTCGATTTCCTGTACACAGAGGGAAAAGTCGGACATACGTGAGTAGTACGCGAATCGGCCTTTGATACTGGTAATGAAAAACACATTGGACTTACAAGATGAATCGAGACTTCTCAATTTTAAAGAGCAATCGCATGATAATGTATCACTGATTCTTTAACAGTTGCTATTATATGATAAAAAAAAGAAAAGCAACACAAACGACAAGTATAACAATTATACGAAATACATTTATTTTCATTATAAGTTGTACAAAACAAACTCTCTACACTTGTTATTCATGTAATTTTTACACACTTTTCGTACACAAAGTGTCCAAAATGCATCATGTAACTCTGTTTCAAGTGTAGATATTACAAAGAATAACAATACCGATTGTAAATGAAAAAACTTGCTCGGACTTTTTAATTTTTTTATTGAGGTATAATAATCGCTCAAAACATCGACAAGTTATAAAGATGCAAAAAGCAACAAACGATGATTAAATATTTGTATGGAAAAATGTACTTCGAACTCGTTGAAAGATGAGAATGTAATGACTAGAGAAGTATGTGACGCTAGTCGTGCGTAATTAAGTTTTCCCTTAGGTTAATTGGGGTGTCATTTGTGTACAAGAATATCTTAACTGTTCGTGATTTAGAAATCACTTCACAGATGATTTACGGAATTTTCCACGTGAATGATGGTTAAATATTGTGATTCAATTTTTTTTATATTTTTTTACTATTACGCAATATCGAGCGAGACAAAACGAGAACAAAACATTTTTGGTCTCAGTATTGTTATTGCAAAACGCTACAAACCGAACAACCGCGCGTATGCAGAGTAGCGTACAAGCCGCATACGCGCGACGAACGTAAATAGTTATCAGCATCTTTTGCGGAAACAAGCCTAATGCATCTGCGCGATGTGTGGTAACAGTACGCACATGGGCCACCGGTACGGGCACTCGCGCGGTGAGAGATCGACTACGATCTCTCTGTACAGAAAAAGGTCACTTCGCTTTCTGTGGCGATGCGGCCCTCGGTCCTGTTGGTTTTACGTCTACCACACACGACCGACCCTTTTTTTCATCAAGACTCTACCGCCGATTCAGGAAGCGAGAGAGACACAAAAGAAGACAGGAGCGAAGGAGAAACGGAGAATCGCGCGATATCACGCACCGGGTATTCCTCTCCACTATGAAATCAGCCTCGCATCGCGGAAATCCACCTACCGTCACCCCATCCCCCGGGCCAGCCATCCAAACCACCCACCGGAGGAGGGGGACAGAGAGCCGGAGGGTAAAGAGGGGGGAGGGAGAGAGGTGCGGGTGACACGGCCGGGTGGCGGGAAGGGGGAATGAGGGTGGATTCCGCATGGATTTCGCACGTTTCAATGGAACAAGGCACGCCGATGTCAACCTACCTGCGTTGGTTGGGTTCAACGCACCTCTAAAGCAACCACACCTCTACCCACCCTTGCGGAACGTTCACCACCTTCCCCTCTATTTTACCCTCTCGATCCACCTCCGACCTATGCCACCCTCTCCCCTTCATCGTCCCTCATCCTTCCCCCTTCTCTCCCCCTCGCGCTCTCACCGACCTCCATCCCGCCGAACCCTCTAACCACTCTACCAGTCGACCCTATCTACGTACGTAGCCGCGTTCGCTCGTACATACGCTCCCTATATGTGCCCCATGTACCTCGTTTACATACATCTGGTACATAGACCGAGGTATATATGGTATCAAAATGGACGCAACCTACGCCAGTGGGCACAGCGCTAGATACGGACGCACGCACGCACGCACGCACACGCGTGCACGCACATACACATGTACACGCGCGTGCTCGCGCGGCTACGACAAACCGCATTCACATACACATACACGCGGTTATAGCGCTCTGTTATAATAGTAGACACTATCACGGGAAACGTATACTTACATATGTATGTGTGTGGGTGTGTATGTATGTGTGTGTGCGAGTGTGTTCCGTGCATGTGTACGTATATGTGGCGTCACGCATCTTCGTGTGCCATGTCTTTGCTCGTTCGCTTGCGCACGTGTCTTATGTACGGAGTGTACCGTCGTCGTCGTTGTTGTTGTCGTTGTGTCGTCCATGCCGCCGTTGCACGGAAATACATACGTCGAGCACGAGATACGTGTACACGCGGGTTGCGTATCGCCTCGACTGATTGTGGACCTGTGCGGAATTGGGGCCTCGACTACAGGAACACGGCTACGCGCCGATAATCACAGGTAGCGATTCATCGTCGTGGAATCGGCCCCCTCGTTCGCCCTCTGTTCGAGACACGGGACGCCCTAAAGGGACTTTGAGATATGGTCACGGTTAGTTGAACAGCCGATACAGCCTGGTCGCAGAGCTGTGGACACCGGCTTGTATCGCTCGTCAAACGCATTCCTCCATACGTGCCATCATGCTCATTAATTTCTGTGCTGCTAAAGACGAGAAACTAATTTTTATCTCAAATCTACGAAAGGAAATGATGATATATACGAGCAAATTAGAGAAATAACTAAGATTACATAATAAAATGATAATCGATAAGTGCTATAAATATGAAATTCATTTTATATAGTTTTAAATAGAGTTTTGTAATAATAATAAATATAATAATCGCATGCGAAAATATGATAATTGCTCATTAACTTCCATTCTATTAAAGTTAAAAGAATTTTTATTCAAGATCTACGACGTACGACGAGTCGAAAGGAAATAATAATATATATATAAACAGATTAGATGACTAAGATTACATAATAAAATTGATAAATGCTACGAATAGAAATCGATAACGTTCAAATAGAGTTTAATAATCAAAGTAAATGTGATAATTGCTCATTAGCTTCCGCTGTTAAAGACGAGAAATTAATTTTTATTCAAGATTTACGTCGCACGACAGTCGAAACAAAATGATATTGTTCGAGGAAATTATAATAGATAACTATAAGATTACATATCTAATAAAATAACAATTAATAATTGCTACGAATAGTAATGAAATCGATGGTATTTAAATAGAGTTTAATAGTAGTAATCGAAATGAATAATCGCACGTAAAAATAGGAAACTTGTATAGATGTAATTTACTTACTCTTGTCAAAAATATAAATTTTAATCAAACCGAAATATAAATTCCAGTTAACTTAGAATTTATACTATAGAGACGATTAGAAAGAAATTATAATGGAAGTACAATAGTAATCAACACGGAGTTTATTTCTGTATCAGTTATATCATCGAAAAATAAATTTATCACAGTTATACCGGCTTGAATCTTTGTATGAATTATGCAGGAAATTTTCGAGGCTGAAATAACTTTCGCGTCTGAAATAACTTTCATTGAACCTGCGCTGCTGAAAAAATACTCGACGCGCCCTTTCGCAACGTAATTATGTTAACGACTGGCGAATAGATGCCTCGTAATCGTAACCTTTCGGATTATTCTGCTACTTCCCGGTGAATACATAATTCGTCTGTAATCGTGATCGTCCTGGGATCCTCTCTCGGAACGCTCGCGACGCATTGCGGTAGCTCGCGCGAGCTCGAGCTCATGCAACACGAGACCCTCGAATTTTTAGTCCGCACAAACATTAAATATTCGCAGTCGGCCCGGTCCGGCCACGCCATACTATACCACGCCATGCCGTTGTGCGGATTTATTTGGGAATATTCGCGCGCGCGGATCGTGCCGCGTCGCACGGCTCTTCTCTCTTGTCGCACGCGTACGTGCACGCATATACGGATATACATAGGTGTGCGCGTGTGCATACGCGCGCGCTCGCGCGCGGCCGCAGATACTGCACAATGTTATTTAAAATTTCGACCATTCATATTTCACCGACGCGACCGTCGGTACAGGTCGCGCAAATATTGACGGTCGCCGAGCGTGTATCGAGCCAAGCTGGCTCACACGGCCGGATACTTTCGTAAATATTTAAAGGACCACCCGGGTGGGTAATTAATCGGCTCTCAATGGAGCGTTAAAACAATCGCGGGATCGGCAGCGGCAAATGGGGTGAGAGCGAGAACCCTCTTCGCGCTTATGAGAACAAAAGCGCAGCGTGGACAGCGCGCGCGGCCGGGAATGACGAAATTTTCGGAAGAGTCGTTTCAATCAGAAACCTAATATTCTTTTCCAATTTCGAGCCAATCGATCCGGCGGTCTGCTGGAAATTCCCTTTGCTCCCGCGCGCGCGGTGCCCATCCCGCACACGCATTCCCATACATACGATAAACCGATACAGCGCGGCCCGCTTTCTCTCCCCCTCTTCCCACGTGAGACCGCACACATTCCAACGTAAAACGTAACTAATTACCAATATCGTTATTGTATGAGTAACGACCGCACACTGTCGTCCATCCCCCGTGTCGCTCATCTTGCATCATCACATTTTGCATCTCAGACGAAAGGAACTGGAGTGACGCGCGAGATACCCACGGGATAATAAATAACGTCTTCTCACGTTTGTAAGGAAAGTAGAGTAAAGGGGGGAAAAGGTGTGATTAAAGTTTAATTTAGATTCGAATATGTAACGCTGAGGTCGGGAGATGTAATTTCATGTGAATTTGGATACCACGCTGCAACGTGGTATTGTGCAGAATAATCGATTACAGGAGGCGGCGTGTAGTCACACATATATATATATATACATATACATGTATATATATATATATCCATCGCAAAAACAGTACAAATCCAATATTTTATTATTCCGTAAATTTAATGATTACATCGCGAATGGATTTTTAACATTCGAATTTAATTAAGTCGGGCATTTAACGTTGCTACTTTAGAGAGTGATTAACCGGTGGTTGGAAAAGGCCTGGTTTTACTATCGGAAGTAATTAAATTACCTTACATCGGAATTCGTAATGCTTAATTAAAAGTTGTAAAAAATCTTGATAGTGCTGGGAGAGGGGAGAAGGAATTAACTCGAAAGACTTTCGCGGTTCGGTTGCGTTCGGCGAAAATAATCGAAGATTCGTCCTACTTTTATCACGACACGTCCTATATCTCGCCATCTCGACGACACCTTTGCACTAGGTGAGTCGACCCAGCTTCCTTCTCTCGACAGCAAGGGTTCCGTTAATCTAGGATCCGTGGAGTGAAACGGTGGTGCACGGGGGGGAGGACGGAAGTGACGGGCGAGATGGGCGGAGGGAAGGTTGACGGAGAGGCGGACAGAACGACGAGGGAACTGGAAGGACCAAAAGAGACTATGAGGGTAGAACCGAGAAGATGGCCGAGGGAAAGA
>NW_017255975.1:1483322-1512355 GCF_001594055.1 Mycetomoellerius zeteki
GGGATGAGAGACGCTCGTGCGGGGGCGGGTGAAAGGGGTTCGCACAGCACTGGGGGCTCTTGATAAAGGTGGGGTTGGTAGATCCGTTGATGAAGGTTCAGGCTAGAGGGTTACTCTCCGCTCTTCTACCCTGATGGCTCCGAGGAAGCGCGGCGGAGGCGGCGGACGAACCGAGGGGGAGGATGGGGAACGAGAAGCGACTCCGGAGGTAGGAAGACGAGGGTGTGGGTCCGGTGCGGTCCAAGAAGCACTGATTCATCCCCGGAGTTATGCCCCGGACGGTCAAGGAAGATATACAACGCCGATGTATTTTCGCGGCGTCTCGCTCTTAGACTCCTATGGCTCTTTTCTTCGTCCACGACGGGAGAGCACAAAGAGCGGTCAGAAGGATGAAGATGGAAGCAGCGGGGGTACGGGAAGCGGACGAGTCGGAGCCGTCGATAACGAGAGGAGCGAAACGCCTGGGGAATTGAACGCGAGAGACAGGGGGAATGGAAAAGAAGAGACCGAAAGTGTCGAAATTAATAAGGGCACTGTCGCTATTAGCAGTAACAATGTGACGTTTTTCGCGAATTGCGTGCTTATCTTCCTGACGTTTCTCCGCAACGAGGAAATCGATTGCCCCTATGCCACGAAATCGATTTGAAAAATTTGCGAATGTCAAGTTGAGAAAAAATTGTCGATATTCGTGACGGAAATTTCGCATTGCTCAAAAATCACCGCTAAATTTTTATATCAATTTCTTAATCCTCTTACTTTGCATTCTACTTTTTCCTTCTTGTTCCTCATTAGTCATTAGCGTCACAACTGAAAATTTAAGAAACGATTAATATCGATGTAAATAATGAAAATTTTAACAAACAAGTGATAAAGAGGAACGCAAAATGTAGTGACATATTATATGTGAACACAATTAAAAATATTTTTGTTGTTTGATAGAAAAGTTAATATTTGCGTGTTATATTAATTATTGTGCTGCTTGTTCTTTTTACGCAACAAAATCATAAACGCGGTAGATATATTTTAATGAAATAAAGAGAACCTCAGTCGTGGCCATATTTATAAATATACAATATATTTATAAATATATTAATAATGTATTTCAATATCTGGATTACGTTACTCTTCTAAATAAACACTTTATACAAAATAGGGAAATTAAACTCTATCAGTACATTTGTTTTTTTGTAACATGATTATCCAAAGTAGCTTTGGATATTTAAGGACTATTTAAAAATTCCGATCGTCCCTTAAGTTACTATCACAAGCTCAAAAATAACGGAACAGATTTTTTTAAATATTCTGAATGTTCAATATGATTTTCCACGTTAGTATGGGATAGGTTTGCGCGGAAACAGATAGGTCGTTTTGCACAGCGATGTAGATACTTCTCGGAGAAACCAGCGCAGGGAAGTAGGAGGACTATGAGAACATCTCATCTCAAACTAAAACCATAGCGAACCTCGAAGGGGCTCGCCGGGGTGTGAGACCGTAACGACGGGGCGTTTGGATGACAAAAAGCACCAACGGAGTTTCGGAACACTGCATCGCTCTAGTCTGCTACCGTTGGCTCAGGAAAATGTATATAAGTCGTAATACTAGTAGCAGCCAATTAGAACGTTATGTAACAACAAGCACGGAACTTACGTTATATGTATAAAAGGAAACATATATCTAAGGCAAAAAAGATATTGCTGGGACTATCTTTTCGTAATATAAAGGATATATAGTTTCTCACTTACTCTCGTAAACTTGCACATATATTCTTGCCAAACATCACATATTGTTTTCAAGTACATATTAATAGTATTTACATATTTAGTGAAAAGTGTAATATAATTTCAAATTATGTTACGTAATTTTATTTTTCTTTTAAAAAAAACGTACCCAATTTTATGAACAATATAATATTTATTTTGTGTTTATATTACAATTTTATTAAAGGAATAATTGTATCTCTAAGGATGTATCACACATATTTTTTTAATAAAATGAGAAATTACGAAAGTTATAAATTTTTCTATGTTGCATTTGTGAAAGTAATACAAAAGTTTGATGGCAATTTAGAACCTAAACAAAAAATTGTTTCAATAAGAAGTAAACATGTATTTAAAAAATTAATTTAAACTATAAAATTATATTGCTAATATAAGTATTGACCTTTTTGAATTGTTTCTTATATATTTAATATTTATTTCTCTCTATTTGGGAAATATATAACATTTCTAATTCCAGTTATTTTTTGGGCTTTTTTGCAGAGACTATACACCTGATATATACTTAATATTAGTGAACTAATCTGGCTTATTAGCATAATTTACAATTTACGCAGCACGTTTTTATTTATGCTTAACGTTTACTGTTAATCTTATTAATATTCTTTTAATATTATTACGAACTTGTAAGAATAAAATGTAAAATTTCTAACGTATAGAAAAGTGCTATAAAATAACAAATATTGCTGAATCGACTCAGTTTTATCGAAAATTCTACAACGCGTAACGACATTGTGCACGTTTCGCTGTATCGTCGCGCATTACAGTAGATAGTACATATAGATAAGAACTTGTAGTACTTACACGTAGTTTCTCATGTCTATCGAAGCACTCGGAGAAGCAAGTGGACGTTTGCGAGCCGTCAATTCGATCTTACACGAATTCTCAGATTACCGTAGTTCGACAATGGGTCAGGCAAGCAGTGAAACAGGATGGGTTACCTCATTCGCGTAATGGAAAAGTAAATAACCCCCGACCGTTATACGAAGAGTAAGGGGTGGGGTGAGCAGGCTTCTTGGCGGCATAGGTGTTAGCTTGGACAGGAGCGGCGAAGGGAGAAGGGAAAGCAGAGCGGCAGAGAGGGAAGCAGATAGGGCGCGATCACCCGTGGTTCGTGGGCCGTGGTTCGCAGTCAAAGAGAGCAGTGGGAGGTAATAAGGGTAAACTACTCTCGTTCCATTACGCTCGCTATCAAGGTCCGTGCGAAGCGTTTATTAATAACTAAGGAAGCTAATCTCTCTGTCTCGCGCGCCCTTTGCTCTCTCGGCCCCGCAGCCTCGTGTGTCTTGTTACCCTTTCTCTTTTCGACCGACAGCGAGCGTCTCAGTAGAGATCACCGTCTATTCGGCACGCTCGAAATTCCATCCAGAATTCTGTTTCTTGAACGTGTGTGCGTTACGGTTATATCTGTCGCTACCCTTAGCCGTCTCTCGGGCGCCTTTCCTCCCCCGAATAGTCGCCCCTCGAGATGGTCGTCCGAGGGGCGAAGTGGGGTTGGGAGGAGAGTTGGATATCTCGGGCGTCCTGTCCGTAATATCCCTAGTCCTCCTGCTTCCACCTAACTCACCCCACTCACCCTCTCCCGCCGTCCTCTCCCCCCCCCCCCCGCGCCCCCATCACCCCTCGGGGGCCAGAGTTAGGAGGGTTGCCTGGCGTCCTTCTACTGCCCCCGCGTTCGTCTCTACACCCCTTGCCTCTTTCTCACCCCTTGGACGCCACACAAAGTGCGGACGGTTAGGGGCCGATGGTTTAAGGGGGTGGTTGGTTGGTCGGTTGGTTGGGTCAGGATGGAAACGGACCGCGAGTTTACGAATACCGATTGTATGTACGAGCTTGTGCTCCTATACGTATGCATACGTGTGTATGCGTGTGTGCGTGTCCGTGTATATGCGAACGCAAGTTTCCCATGCTGGGCAATGATCCTGTACCTACCAATGGTGTAAATGTAACCAGGAATGCGTAGTGAAGGTATCCTTTGTCACCGGGTAAACGACTAAATTGTACGTCCTACTGCTGGAGAGACTGCTGATATACAATATTGCTAATGTCCGGCACAGATCGCATCCTGCGTTAGGGATAATAAGAGAGTTTCGCGCACATGGAAGTCTGGTTGGTGGTGGCTGGTTAGTTACGATGGGACACTTATTGCGATCGTAAACTGCTTTGATCTCGCGCGTCGTGGGGATTTTTACGACGGGACGCGAGCGAGAACGTCGTTAGCGAGAAATACAATACAAGACATGGCGGAATTATTAATTATGCATCGTCTGCGATGTTGGATCGTCGAAGTTAATTTGCGTAAATCTGCTGTTTGCATTCAAAGAATTGAAATTTTTTACTAGAGAAAAGATGATAGAAGGGGACAGAAACCGGAAAAGTCTAAAGTATTAGTGACATCATATGAAGAATATAGCAGTCTAGAATGTGAAATAATTTATATAACTTATGTTTCATGTTACTAGAGCGTACGCATCAAATTTAAGAAATAAATATAATAGAAAGACGTAACATGAAACTAATGCTTGAATAAAAAAGATAAAAATATTAGAACGTTATGTTTTCTCTTGTTTATGTATAAGAAATTTAATATTTTAGATATATTGACAAATTATATAAACATATTTGTAGTAATTTTGATGTCAAAATGTTATCTTTATTGTTATTTAAGCAATGACAAATAAGCTGCCTAGTTAATGATTTGATAAACACACTTTGTGATCAAACTTTTTTGTCACATTTATATGAAACTGTATAACAACGAAATTATACTACTTGAGTATGACAAACGGTTTTGAAATCTTGAATAGGAAAGTAAGTCGGAAAAGTTACTATTTTCGAATCTTTACATTATCTCAGCTATGTCTCGACAATACTCCAATTAAAACTCATATCGATTCGGCCACTCACAATTATCAACGAGTTCCCACGCATCGAATGGTATAAGTGAAGGTATCTTCTTCCTATGTGAAGTATTTTGCGACGGATTATCGCGTGATCTAATTTACTTTTCTCCCTGTAGCGGCTGTTTTCGAATAAGCACAAAGATAACTGAAAGAAAAGAAAAAGAAATGAACGGAAAGTGAGCGTAAGAGTACAATAATTTGATGCGGTTGTATACTCGCTGCAAATTACATTCAATTTATATATATTATTATTTTATATAATCCAATATATTATTTTGTGATTTACGTATAATAAAATCATCGGCGATTTCCGCTTGAAATTAAACGTTCTTTTTTTATCGTTGAAATGTGTAAATAGTAGCGTAACGCGACTACAATAAATATTCCACACAATTGCAACAATTACAATTCTTTCTTTTTATTCTTCTTTCATATGGACAGTATTATTTTCATACTTCCGTATGTTAATCCTTTTCGTCCTGTGTCAACTTCGAAGAAATGGATCTTGGGGTCGACAACAGTGTGGGATATCTCGTTTTGCCCTTGTCTCAGAATGACATTGACAAGGCCATCCGCAAGTATCCAATATCAGCAATTCCGAAGATGCATCCGTCATCGTCGGGAAAGGATCTAATCGTCCTTCGTCGGTTCCCTCGTTTCCGGGAGTACTGCGCAGTAGTCGAGCCTGGGCGAGAGGATTACGGATAAAAGTCGAGAAGGGTTCCGGGCGATACAAACCCACCGTTTTTCGTCCGTCCGTCCCTCCTACCTTCCTCATCACCCCGCAAGTTTCGCCTGGAAACACAGTCGGTCGAATGCGTTTCAATCCGCGCGACTATTGGATGGTAACTGGATTGGTCCATCCGAATTCGATGATTAACCGCGTTGTCTAAATATCAATGACTTTACCCGGGCGAGTTGGGGCAAGGGACGCGGGCGCAGGAGGGCGTACAAAAACGATGACTGCGGAAAATCATTTACAGCGTTTCCGATGGGCGGTGGCGCACCGCGGGGAATAAATCGCGTGGACGGTAAAATTGTAATTTCGCCACAGAGAAAATAAAAACATACACCCGCGCTCGTCCGCGCGAATTACGCGCTTCAATTTTGAACATCATATATTTCATTTCGCCGCAGCAAGTTGCGTTTTTGGCCTCGCCCATTGTGTGTACCCTAAAACGGCCGGCACGAATTTACAAACCGATACGTGCCGCCGCATATTTTCGCTTCCGAAAAAAATACGAATCCCTGATGCTCGATGCGTGGTACACAGTTATATATTTTTCAAAAAAAAAGAATAAATATATAAAATAAAAAATAAAAAGAGAGAATATCGCGAATCATTCGAAGTTTAGTATAGACATGAGTATAAAAGGGGCGTTACAGGTTTGTAAAAAAAAAGTGACTACGGTACAAATAAAGACTTTTCCTTCACTTTTTTTTGAGAACTTAACTTCAAACCGCGTATAGAATTTACAATTATAAAGAAATTTTAGCGGTCTTGCCGCATACTAAATATGTTTTTCTCAGGAATGCTGTTTTTTTATACCACCGTCGGATTACCTCCCTCACGCGAACGCATACACCCCCGACAATAGATCCCAAGGCGCGTTCCGGATGTTCGCATATACGCGTCCGCTCGCATATCCGATATCGGTAATTCCTCCGCCACGGAGTTTCTCGGGTCACCCTCGTCCATAAAGCGCGCCTCTCATCTCTTCGTAGTCGGAAGGAAGGATCGGGAGCGGGGGAGGGTGGGCGATTAAGAGGTAGAATCGATGGAACGGGAAAGGCAGAAACAGACGGGATGCGCGCGTACGAACGATAGAACGATAGATTCGCGAAGGGGAGGAGAACCAGATAGAAAGATAGATAGAAAGGGAGAAAGAGAGAGAGAGAGAGGGGGGGGGGGGTAGATGGAAGAGAGAGGGGCGAGGAAGCAGAGAGTGAGTGGCGCACCCCCTCGTGCTGATCCATACGCACCCCAATATCGCCCCCAGGCCGTGCAATCACGGCGTACAGAGAATGGGATGAGTCCTATCCGAAGAGGATGGGTTGGATGGTCGGATAGTGCGGTGCGGCGAAGAGGAGGAAGAGGGATACAAGGGGCGGTGGGTGCAACCGGAGCTGAACGAGCCACCCCCGATCCCCCGTCGCCACCGCCACCACCGCCGCCAATTGTGCGTCGTTGACAGGCCTGCATCGGGGGAAAACTTATTGTTGCGCGCGGAAAACCAAAGAGAACGTTCCCTCGGGGGACGCGAGCGCCAAAGTTACGGATTAAACGCTCCCCACGATGATGATGGGAGGTAGGAGGATGAGCGAAGGCGCGGAACTCTATCTCGCCCTTCCTGCGATGTGTGCTACCTCTTGCTTGTTTCCTCGCTTCCTTGTTTCTTCAAGGATCGTACGGAGAAAGATCGGATTCTCCCTCCCCCTCTCTCTCTCTCACACACATACACACACACACACGCACGCACACGCACGCACGCACACGCACGCACGCATACACACACCTTCTCCTCTCTCATTCTTTACTCTCTCACTTTCTCTCTCTAGCTCTTTCTCCTCGATCGAAAACTGACGTGTGAGATTCACCCTTCATGGTGGTAGATCGTTAAGCGATATCCCGTCAACAAGAAACAGCGGCGGAATGTCAAAGGACGACGATGTTCGTTTGGCTTCTTTTTTTAGAAGAGACTCGTCGACGAGGACAGCCGAAGATAGAAATACAGTATATTGAAATATTCGAGTCGAATTGGACCTAAATGGGGATCGATAAATATTTCAGACAATTGTTGCCTTCATATTATATTCTTTCTCTCTATATACTCTTTCATGGATATTGCTTCCACGAACACATAAATTATAATCATCGGATAATAAAATAATCGCAGATCATAATATTATTTAGCAAAGAATGATTTTTTTCGAACTTTTTAATGGAACAAAACAAATTATTTTTTGTAATTTTTTGAATGCTGAATACGAATGCATTTCCAAATTGTTGTTTTAAGTCACAATTTTTAAAAATTTGCAATTCAAATTACAAAAAGTGCTATTTTTATGTACTTAGTCTTAGTATAACTACAATGTATGATGAATCGTAGAAGTTTTATTGCAATCAAAATTAAGTATGTTATTAGGACTTTCAGCTTTTGAAATGATTTTTTAGTATCGGCTGCGGTTAATAAAATGTTCATAAAATGTTCATGAATTAAATCATTAAGATTTAACAAATAGTTTATAACTATATTTATTTAAATGTAAGTGTTTCTTAAGAGGCCGTTGAATCCGATGTCAAAATTGACAAATTCATAATGTATATTCAATATGATGAATGTCAAAACTTGGAAAATGTCCAAATTATTGCAAAAATTTATGTATAGATGTTTTTAATGATTTCGAATTTGTGAATTTTAATATTGGATTTATATTCACAACGGCCTAAAAGAATCCTTAACTTTAATTTAACTTTAAAAACATAATTGAAAGCTATTTGATAAATCGTCTATGATTCATTAATCTGTAATAGACTCCATATTTAATGAATATTTCATTAATTATAGTCAACACTAAAAATCTTTTTAAAAATTGAAACTTCCAACAACATACTTAATTTTAATTTCAAAATATATAAATAAGATAAATTATATTGGAGCTCTCGAGATAACAAATAAATATAAATTAATTGACAGGCAATTGAGAACAAAAATAGACGCAGTTATTAGAGCGTTATAGTTAACAAATATATTTCCTAGAGTCCTTACATATAATTAGAATAAAATAGGACGTTTCTATTCCGTTCGAGCCATCCTCAGCGATGGCCAAATAACTATAATCCTCTAATAACTGCGTCTATTTTTGCTCTCAATTGCCTATCATTTAATTTATATTTATTTTTTATATTTTATTTACCAGTTTTAAACCGTTTTATATTTTAAATATATATATATATACTTAGCACTTTATTTTTAACATTGAGAATGACCCGATCGGGCTCGAAACGCCGTTGTGTATTATTGTTTTATATCTTAATTATATTATATCTTCAATTTAAATATTGTTTTCTTATGATTCGTAACCCTTCTCAACACTTTTATTATTATATTTATTTTTTAATTTTAATTGTATCTAAACTTCTCCAGCACATTAAATATCGTAATAGTTATAACAAATATGTAAAAATAACTATTTTGCAACTTTAAATGCAAATTTCTTAAAATTGTGACGTAATGGAGCAATTTGGATACCGGATTTGTATTCAGCATCCAAAAAAACTATGAGAAATAACTATAGTTCTAGTTTTCTTTTTACACAGTGTAATCAAGCCAATATATTTTCACTGACTTATTTTCAGAATTTGTTTCTTTACACGAAAAGAATGATTTTACTAAAGTATTTGTTTACTAAAGTATCTGAACACATTTCCTAACTATAAAATGATTTTGTTAGATTGTCAAACTAATTATAGGGCACTCAAGCTAGTTGTTTATCAAAAGTAGAATATCAAAACTTTTTGTAACATTGTTCATTATGCTTGAGTGTCTTATATCATTTTAATAATTCAATAAAAATTTCAGATATACAATTTAGCTAAATTTTTAGATTCTTGAACAAAATCGATCTTTCAATGTAGTATTACGAATGACATTGATTTGCGTATTCGATATAGAGGAAATAATGCGTCAAAATCTGGTTTGAAAAAAAAATCACTACTTGTCCTTTACGTGCGTACTTCGGAATGTGTCCCCGTGAAGGAATGCGGGAAGAGAAAGAACTGAATGAAATTGACTACGTCGATACGTGGAGGCGGACCGTACTTCGAGTGGATTTATAGCGCGGAATACTTTGCGGGTTTACGAGAGTGGAGAATAAGAATGGATAGTGTTGCCGCGATATATTTTTGAATATTTGATCTATCTTCGTTGCCATCACACTTCAAGTCATGGATGGCGATTTGCGATTGTGTACGTATACGTATTACAGAGAGAGAGAGAGAGTATATAATAATAATAATAATTTTTTTCACAATAATAATAATAAAGATTTCAAAAAATATGTGAAATCTTTAAATTGCGCCATTTATAAACAGAAAATACATTTTGTTGAAAAACTAATGTTATATAACTACTTTTACACTACTTAAACAAAAATACATGAAAATAAGAGCATCTAATTGAAATAAAAAAAAATTTAATATAAAAAAACTTGGCGTCGCTAGCAAACTTGGCTTGGTCTAGCTGCGCCAGGTTTTTTTATATTAAATTTTTTTTTATTTCAATTAGATGCTCTTATTTTCATGTATTTTTGTTTAAGTAGTGTAAAAGTAGTTATATAACATTAGTTTTTCAACAAAATGTATTTTCTGTTTATAAATGGCGCAATCTAAAGATTTCACATATTTTTTGAAAAAATTATTATTGTATATTTTCATAGTTTAGAAAATAGGTTTGGAATAGGAAGTCATTTTTTTCTTCAAGGAACGCACATACAAGCACGTATAATAATTTATGTAATGATTTTTTCTGAGAGGTGCGTACTTGGCGCCTTTTTTTACCTTTTTTTAAAACGTTTTACAGTATCCTGAATTTCTGATGTATGGTTTTCGTTCGTTCAACATTTAAAATCTCCCAAAGATTTCGACTATAGGTATAATAGAAACAGCGTTATTATAAACACAATCTAACATACGTAACAAAATTTATTTCTTATTTTTCTTTTCTGTCTGTGAAAAGAATGATATAAAAAGTGGTTGTAAAAGTGAAAACGGAATATTATTAAATCGATATCCGTAAAGGAAAATAGTTTGCGTCCAAATTGAAATAATCAACCAGAAATTTTTACAGCGAAAAGAAAAGTATTGTAAATATAAATCTCTACTATATTTTGTTTCGCAATAAAAATGCAATTATTTGAAAAGAAAAGATCTTTTGTATGCTTACGAATTTCTCGTCGTTTCCTTCGTTTTCGCATCGCATACTAATTATTACGAATCGAGTTTCTTTGTATGAATCGTTTCGCTTTTATTACTCGTGCGCTGCGAACTTTCGCACTCTCGTACGTGTATCGACCTATTCAACGAAGGGTGCGCTACTAGGGAGGGGTGCAAGCGTGGTCCTTCCTCCGAGGGGTGGCAATGGCCATCGGCGCTCCTAGGAACGCATTGCATTCTACACGGCGTACAACGTTGCAATCACGTTAGCGATAATGGCCGTTGTGAATGAGGCTTAATGTTCAGAGGCTGCCGGTAGCTATTGTGCCGCTAGAAATTTATCTCTCGATTCGAACAATTTCCCCGCGAAGTGAGAATAAAAAAAAAATAAAAGGAAAAGGGAAAAAAACTAGAGCGCCGGTCAATTGAATTTCCACGCGTGCTGCGTGGAAAGTGAGAAGCGACATCCTGTTCGATTTAAAAATATCAGACGCGCGCGTACGATAAATTCCCTGTATTATTAAACATTCACCCACGCTAGCGGATGCAAACGGGATCATGCGACACGTACTATCCCCAACGAAGATCACTGTATAGAGCTACCTACAAACTCTGTACCATATTTCAACCATTCTTCATTTTCAAATTTGCACTTGATTTTTGCGTTGCAGAAGCTTGATGAAAGTAATTATAAAGATATTATTAACAATCCTCTTTTTTTCTTAACCTCAAGGAAACTTAGACTCTAAGAAAAAAATTAATATTGGTCATATTTTCGTAAAAAAAATACCATTTAGTTTTCGAAGAACCCACAGCTACGCTGATGATATGACTATCAAAATATCTGATCGTAATTTTAATAACGGATTCTTAAAAGTTTAAAACAACTTAACGCGCTGATCTCTTTCTTAATTAAACTGAATGTGGCATCAATTTTTGATGGAGAAAGATCATAAGAAGAAAGGAAAAGAAAAATGAGAAACTATAACGCGGCTAACAGTGGAGAAACACGAAAGCTCCGGCAGTCACCCCTTCACCTTAATGGCAGGCATCTGTTTTTCCACCGCGAGCCGCCACTATCAACGGAACCCTCTCGCCAGGTCCTCGCGCGCGTCCCAACCTTCCTTTAATTAAAATTAAAAGACGGCAAACGCCGGATTCCCGGCGTCATTTTCATCCCCCCGTCCCGCTGCTTTGAGACCGCTGCTTCCATCCCCCTAGCTCACCGCCAAGCCCATCCTCGTCGTCGCCCTCAGTTCTCCACCAAAACCACCACCACCACCACCGCCACCACCACCACCACCACCATCATTCGCCGATTTATATTCATAATTACGGCGCGCCCATACCCTCCAGTTTCACCTGGCACCCCATGGCGGCTGAATGTGGAAGAGATTATTAGCTGACGATGGAATCAAAATGGCAGGGGAAGGCGCGCTATGTACTGCGCCCGCCATTACAAGCGTTCTTTAAGCCCTAATCATAATTCACTGACTTCATTGTGCTTCTCAAGACTATCTATGATGTCGCGTATTTTGTCACGTATTTGTATTTGGCTAAATTAAAAGAACAAATTTTTGTGTCCCTTTGATGAATTACTCCATTCATGAATAAACAACACGTGCAAAAAAAGATTATTATCAAGAGGTACTCTTTCGTGATAAGAATTTAAAAACTATATTAATACTAGGATTTTTATTATTCAAAAATAAATCATATTTTTCTCTACGAATTTATGAAGTCTGCTAAGAAATTTTCGTTGCAATCAAAGGATATATACGTCTTTGTACAGGTTGCGCAAATTTATTTGTGTACTACTAAAGTGGACAAAAAATGAAACTATCGGGCCGAATAATAAATCGCATCGAAACGGATGGTGTAACCTCGTGAGATTTTATGATAACGATACCGACGTTATAAAACGAGGTGATGAAAACGGAGTTATGACTGTTAGATTGTTATGATGGGCTATATAAGAGTGGCGTATACCTATACACAAACACATACACACAAACGCACATACACACAGCATACGTCGAAGGCGCCAGGCAACCCCTTCTTCCCATCGCGAATCTCTAATTATTAATGGACGATAAATTTCCGCTTTAATCGTGATATCCTCGCTGCAACGGTCAGGCGACAGAGGGGTCGATAAAGACCGAGATCTGTGCCAACTGTATCAGCTAGGTCGGATGAATCTGTAATCGGGTCTGTCGTAATTGGCTAAATGTCGATTGCTCTCAGAGGTATTGGGGTAAACGCCAGTGATTGACTAACAAGAACAATGAATGAGGAATCATAGGGGTTGTGTGTTAAAATTAACATAAGGATGTCTCTCAGTTTCAGTTCCGATAAAACGTATACATCAGATATCAGGAAAGCAAAAGTACAGAAAAAACGTACCGACGGAAAAAGTAGACTGATAAAACAATGAAAATGATAATTACAAAGTTCGTAAAATTCTAATTCTAATTTTCTGCAGTTCTAATCTGATGTACTTTCTAATTTTAACTGAGAATGTAGAGAGAGAGAGAGAGAGAGAGAGAGAGAGAGAGAGAGAGAAATTCGATCTTTATATAAAGAGGAGAGAGATTTCAGTAAATTCATCTTTATAAAAGATGATACAGTGGCCCACGGCGAAACACGTTTCCGAGTTTCTTTATATTACGCGAACGATTAAAGACGCGATCGCAGATAATAATTTCGTTCTACTTCCGCGCTACTTTCCGCGTACAAGACTCCATTCATGCTGGGAGTTACTTTGAACAGACGTACATACGTACGGCTGGCGAATCTACCCTTTGGCTCTGATATTGCAGCGCATCCAGTGCGCACATGCACGTGTGCATGTCGTGCACACACTCGCAGAAATGATCTGAATTACACCGACTCGCGCGCCTGCAAATCCATCCACGTTCACGTTGGGGCGTACCGGGTGTATGGGACCAACTGGGGCGAACTGCTGGTTCGATTTCGCAAAAAGGGCTCCCGACGGTTTCGTGCTGACGTCACAGGCGCCGATGATCCGATAGTTCCATTACAGACCAAAATTCCTGGGACCGGCTGCGACTCGTCGAAACGCATCGCGTGACGCGATTGAATTGTTTATACTCGCAATTGCGACGTGTCGTAATTGCCGAGAAATGTTGTCCTGTTTTTAAAAATCCATTTACGCACCGTCCATTTATCCCAATGGATTAAATTTGGCGTCATTGCTTCAGAAACAGAAGATACGAATAGTCTTTCACATTATTTTTACAAATCGAGAGAGACGGCACTTTTGCGACATGTAAATCTGCAAAATTTGAAAGAGCCCATCGTTCCCAAAATGCGAATATTTGCTATGCATTTCCATGATCGTTACAGTCCGCTTCTATTAATCGTATTTTCTTGTTCCGCGATCGATTTGATAGCAGGAAATTCACTGCGTCGCTATGTCGCCGCTCCATCATTGAAAACCATTAAAGCGGGTCGTCTGTGCAGTTTTTAAATTACACGTGCATGCGATAACCAGATCGATGGGCGAGCTTCTGGCTGCGAGACACTATTATCGAGCGTCATCAAAATATTTCAGGTCAGCGTGATGTTCTCGCTGTAACGAGCCATCGTGCATCAACGTGCCATGAGTGGGGCGTGTCATGAGAAT
Organism: Mycetomoellerius zeteki; assembly: GCF_001594055.1. Lineage (NCBI taxonomy): Eukaryota > Metazoa > Arthropoda > Insecta > Hymenoptera > Formicidae > Mycetomoellerius > Mycetomoellerius zeteki. The sequence continues at coordinate 1,497,582 of NW_017255975.1, forward strand.
TTTCACTGTTAACAAGTCATTGTAATAATTTCCCACCTGGCTGATTGATGCGCGTACGCGAATAAAAGTTTTCAAATAAAAATAAAAAGCGAAGTAGGGAAAAAGTGCGAGCGTGTAAACACGGCGCGAGTCGTTTACCGCTGATTCTTGTTGGACACCTTTTTTTCTGGTTGCAATCGATTATCGGCCGATGCGTCAAGCCATCATCGCACATCGACGCGGCGTATAGTCCGGGTAATAAAATACAAGTGAGGTTGTACCGACATTGTGCAATTTTGTTGCAGCAGCTTTTTCCAGGCTGATTCTGTGTCAAGCGCTGGCGCGTGATAACGCATTGCGCCGGGCATTACAAACAATGGACCCGCGGACGAATGTGCGACCGACTAATCTGGATATATGCGAAAATAAATCTAGGACGTGCAATAGTCACATTATTCGTCCATTCCCGAGATACTCAAGAGCGGATTTTCAAACGAGAGCGGTTTTGCGTTCCAGCCGGCGAAGTACAAATTTTAGGGTCGAAATAAAATTTACCGTCTCCAACAGACACATATTCCTTATTTTAAAAGTGACACAACTAAAAAGAACAAGTTTCCTAAAAAAGAGAGAAAATTATTTTTCAAATTAATAGAAAATTATTGATTAATCAAACAAAGACGACAAAAATAATATATTCTTAACATCAAATATCATTTTTGTTATTTTTCTTTTATAATCCACAAAACTTGCCTTTTGTGAGTTGTAATGATTTTGATGATATTTTTAAACCACCCTTTTTTAGTTGTGATGATTTTTTATAAAGTTAAGTTTAAGTTTTAATAAAAGTGAAATAAATTTACTAATTGATAGAATAATGTTTGCACTTAACTCTTTCATTATAATAACTCGAAAATCACATTTTTTTTAGTTGTGTCACTTTTGAAATAAGAGAGCAATATGTGTTTTAAATACCTAAGGTAAGTCATTCTCAGTGTAATTATTAAAATTTATGATTTAACGTAATCTATATCAGAATATCAAAGATATATAATAATTCCGAGTTAATTAAAGTAGGTATAAGTAAAAAAAGTGTTACGAACAAGCGATACATATAAACGTGTATACGTTTACTTATGCGCCAAAATTACAAACGCAAAAAATTATTTCCCTCACGTACTATCGATTGCTCGTGACCCACTTTTCTGCGTTTTAACGTATTACGCTGCGTGTTACACTGTCGCGATAAGAAACCCGCGCTAAAATATTTAAAAAGTACGACAGGCATTGCGAATTTTCGTTAATTAATAAAACCTCCACGAAAGAGAGAGAGAGAGAGAGAGAGAGAGAGAGAGAGAGAGAGAGAGAGAGAGAGAGAGTGTCGACTACCTACTGTTTCCTGCGTCGTAGTTATGAATTGCTTCATTCATCGCACAGATGGACACATCGAGGTTACATTATTAGTAATGACGCACTCATGGTGTCATCTGTGGCAAAAATACACTAGAAAAATCAAATAAAATAACATCTACTTAAATTCATCTAATGGAGAACATTTTATACGCTTTAACATAATAATTCGCCACCGGCGTATATACCGCATATGCTATTTTTGAGATATTAATAGTATGGCTCTAGTATTTTACCCAAGAACTACATGTTGAAAACTAAAAGCTATATTACTATCCTCGTCGTGTAATATATATGCTAATGTAAATGTATCGCAAGCGCTAATTCTTGAAATAATTTTAAATAGTGCTTTTCACTTAAAACGAACGATATTCGAAAAAGCAAATTCTGACGAGATATGACTATGATCTTTCAAATTGCAATTTGTACATTTATTTGATATCTGGAAGAGATGAGCATCCATATAAAATAATACTTTTACTTTTTAACATGGAAAGAATGGTTTTGCTGGAATATCTAAAAATTTAGCTAGATTTAAATCTGACAATAATTCTATTACAACATCAAAATGTAGGATGCTCAAACTGGTTGTTAGAATGTCGAAACTTTTTGCAGTATTGCTTATTATTATGCTTGAGCGTCTTACATAATTATTTTGATAATACAAAAGAAAATTATTTTCAGATATGTGTGTTTGTGTGTGTGTGTGTGTATCTAATTAAATTTTTAAATACTTTATCGAAATCGTTCTTTCCATAAAATTTTCGCTAAAGATCTTTCTCGACATCTCATATGTTCTATTCATGACCAAATATGATATCGGATGCTGTTATACTACACTATACAAGTCTATCGGTCTCGAAACTAAAAATACCATGTCGAGACAGAGTCATTTTAAATCGGCCGAAAAGCACGAGATGGGACGCACTTTCGCGCGCTTGAATACGCGGAAAGGGGTGGGTGTCGCGATGAGTGGATGATGGGTGGTGGTGCGCTTTTCCTCGCATCCCGCCGACCGCAATCAACAGTTCCGGCGCGGCGGTGAAGTAGGCGGCATTGCATACATACGCACACATATGCACGCATGCATGGCATATGCGCGCTTACTCTATAGCGTGGTCAAGTCCAGGTTGTGCTGTTAGCCAAGGGTGACGACCGGCGCCACATCCACAGCGCTTCTAACCGACGCGTAGTTCACCTAGCAGACACACGTGTACCGCGTACACATACTCGTACAGAGAGGTACATGTACCTTCCTCGTACACGTGGGCACGCATGTGCGACGCGGGCGCGTAGAGATAGAGCGAGCGAATGGTTTGCTCTCACCTACATCAATCGCTCGACATAGTCACGGACACACAATAAACACTTACCAGGTAGACTTCCACGCATTTACGTGCACACAGTGACACATATTTGACGGTTTCCCCATTATCCGTCGGCTCGCTTCGCCGACAGGCAGAATGCTCGCGCGATGACTATTCCGGGGGGAGAGGATTTTGTAGGGGGTGAAAGATACACGGCATGTACCCCAGAGGCACATGGAGGCGATGGAGAACGGGCGGCAGGGGAGAGGTGTGTGTATATGCCACACGTAGGTGGGCACCCAAAGGGAAACGAGCCAGAGGGTGGTATAAATTATACCGTTCAATCGATTTGCTGTCAGAGGAGACCCTCCGCTGCCACTACTACTGCTGGAGGAAACTCATGCTGCCGTTGCTGCTGTTGCTATTGCCCGTCACTACAGCCGTTGCTGCTGCTGCTGCTGCTGTTGCTCTGCTATGGCTTGCTAGGGGTGCATTTAGTCGAACGAACGGACGCTCGAGCAGCACGCATACAAGCGCACAGGTGCGCTGCATAAGGTTGACATGCGTCCGCGAGGGAAAGGGTTTGTCACGGATACGAGGTATGGTTACGAAGGGCGGAGGCGCTACCCTCCAAAGGGTAGCTTTCTCTCTCTTCCTCCTTCTCTTTCTCTCTCTTTCTCTCTCTCTCTCTCTCTCTCTCTCTCTCTCTCTCTCTCCCGCTCTCTTGCTGGATCGAAAGGGGATTACGATGGACTTGGACTGTACCCTCGCGTGCATCATTGCGCGAACTTGCAACGATGATCGGCCGTGCACGCCATCCCTCGATGTAGTGCACGTTGTCTGTGTATGTGTGTATGTTTGCGCGCGCTTATATATAGTATATATACTCCACCGGGAGAAGTAGGTGCAGCTGGGAATTTTTTGCAGGTGAATTCTCGGGCGTACGGTACGCTGGTGCATTCTTGGAACGCGTGGGATGGATATAGGAGCGTCACGTACTCGGCGAAGTCTCGCGGTTGCGTTTCAGCTCCTCGGAGGATAATCAATATAAGTCAATAAGTGAAATTGATTAGATTTTAATGTCTTGCGAAACTTTCATTTAATATAATTTATATGGATTTGACCTTTCGCGCGACGATAGCTTTATTAAATATCAATTTTATAAATGATAATGTATCCATCACGGCGGTTCCTGATATTCCTATAATTCTGTAGATTTAGAGGAAGATTTATTAAAATTAAAAAATTAATTAATTTAATTTTCTCTGGATATACATTACAAAGAAAAGTGTTCGTTATCTAAAGTATCTCTCTACGTATAAAGTATCTTTAAAGAAAGTTTTCCGCGAACATTCTGAGCTTGTTTTAAGATTTTACTTTGATTTACATGCTAAATGGATTTGTAAAAAAAAATAGATATGCATCTGCGATGCGCATAATAATACTAATAGATGTTTAAATGATAATGACATATAAGTTAGTAACGTTCGGCAGGTCAAAGTTTGTCACAAACGACTTGATGTAGGTTGAGTAGCAAAGCACATCATTCGATTCGGATATCAAGCAACGTAATGCAGTTAGTGCACCCGACACGTCAGATGCGTAATTTAGATAACATATGCAAGATATCACATACGCAAGCTGGATAATTCACTCAACCTTGGTACGATATCTCGGACCTGAAGGATACTTCACTCTCTGACATAAATGATGACACATTTCTCTTCACCTAAAATTTCAAAATCACAATGATAACCATATCAAAATTTACTTGACAATTATTTGTTGAGTTAAGTATTTCAGATGTGCCTTAATCTGAGACTAAATAAGAAAAAATGAAAATTTAAAATGATGATATATATTTCATTTCTTTTCTCGAAAAATTATTTCTCTTTCTTTTCTTACATAAATTATCTGTAGATTATTCAAACTACATTTTTGCATTATCCAAATTAAAGAGAATATCTTTTATCGTACAAAAAATTTTAATTTGTATAAACTTTTACATATTATATTTGGCGGGATTAGTAAGAATAGACGATGATCACGATAGTTAATGCAAAAAGGCGCACCATTCTTGGAGAACCGGCACGTATTAGTACCGAAACAGTAAGGACAACCGGACGAAAAACAACTCCGATGAGCCGCGCGAGTGGCGTGCGCGAAGACAGAAAGAGAGTTAATCGAACCGGCTCCGAGTTGGCCAGCAGGGGGTGATCTCGCGTGGGGGAGGGAAAAGTTTCGCGGCAACTTTCGTAATGCACGCCGGATAGTTATACAAAATTGAACGTGGAGGACGGTTGGTGAGAACGGCGGGGACTTCGGAGGAGAAAGGAGGGACGTCTAGCGAGGCAACAACGCAACACTCCGGGCAATGTGCTGTGTTTGCCGTTGGGGAAGGAGTCGGAGTGCCGTAGAAGGCAGGAAAGGCAGCAGTAGGTACGACAAGGGTGTACGGGACGCGGAGAAGGGATGGGGAGACAGGGTGAGTTGCAGGTGGTTAGGGGTGAGCGAAAGATGAGCGAGGGTGTGAGTCCAGAAAAGAGGGTTGGGTCCCCGAGTCCTCAGTAACTCACCCTCCAACGTAGAGAGCATCGCCAGAACTCCGGTCCGCCCTCCTCGCTCCACTAGGGTTTTCTGCTCTTCTCTCTCTCTCTCTCTCTCTCTCTCTTCCACCCTCCTTGCTCTTCCTTTCACCCTCTCCCTCCTTCTTTCATTTCAGCCTTACGAGCGCAACCCCATCCTACCGCCCTCGTCGCCAACATAGTACCTTCCAACGTTCTCGCCTGGCTTCAGGGACGCACAACGTCGCTGTAAAATTCCAAAATCCAAGGAAGGTTATACGCTTCCCCTTTTCCCCGCAATGCTACCATCATCAGTATCTCCCCGTCTCCCCCGTCCCGCTTACGCTCTTTCTACAGCGAGCGGCAATGAGGGGTTGGACCGTGGTGCAACTTTTCCACCGAAGTCCCGAAGGTTAAGCGTCCTTTCCTGGAAATTCCAGGAATCTTTGAGAGCTCTGGTGAGAGGAGGAAGGAATAACGTGAATAGAAGTAGCGGGGCAATTACTTGGGATATTAATAATTTTGCGACCATGGAAACGTAACACCGACGCCGTCGAGCGTGGTCTCTCGTGCTTCTCTCGAGGTGGACGTTTCTTCGGCATGCCCTCGTTAACGCGCAGCGAAATATACAACACCGAGAGCTTTTCTTTGTCTGTTTCTCGTGTTTTTCTTTTTTCATAGTTCATTCTCTGGATCACTTTATGCTGTTCTGTCGAGCTTCGGGGTGGTTAAAACAAAAATAAAAATTAAGAATCCATCTTATTTCTGTTTCTATTATCGATTATCTATGTAAACGTCACATGGTATTGCGATCGACATAGCAAGTATTATGAAATAAATAAAATTATTTTGAGATTATATTATCATTCACATGATCTCTTATATTAAGGATGTATATATATGGCACGTATTATTTTAACAAAATAAAAAAATTAAGAAAATATTACAGATTTTCCTCTATATTGTAAAATTTTTAAGTAAAACAAAAAGTTTAGCGGGGCTTAAAACCTATATAAAAGATGCTACATTAAAAAATAGACGTATTTAAAAGAGTAATTAAGATAAAATTAAAAAAATGTTTATTTAAACTACAAAATTGTATTATTAAATATATAAATATGACTTTATTGAACTTTTCATATGTCACATTCTATAAATTTTAAATTGCAATCACTTTTTGCAGAGATTATACACTTGATACATCTTTAAATGCAGATATTTGTTTAATGTTACTGTATCATAAGTATCATTTACGATCGCAATCTAAATTGATTAAGTAGTAAGTCTCTTAGTAAAAATTTAATTGTTGTTCATAATTTTTCAATTTACTTCTTACGACATAATTTCCTGAAAAATTCTTTTACAAATTCTCTCATAAATACGACAAACTAATATCCAAGTTAGATTTTATCTCGATCTTCGAAATTAATTCACTCGGAACTCGTGCGTCTCCGTAAACATGTGCGAAAGCATGCAAAGTTAATTTTATCATCGTAACGTTAACGTTATCTCTACAATGCGGACAGGGGTATTCGCGTGGGATAGTTCGTTGGTATCTGTTTTAGGCAAACTACGACAATGGGCCAACCGACGAAGCATCTCGCGTAAGCGCCTCGCTGCATTAATCTCCATCCTCGTATCCGGGCACATAATCACCGTTCATTATCGAGATCGTCGTTTGCCGCAAAATCATTCTATGAGCATACGGGATAACGGCACACGGCCGTTTGAACCGAGGCGACCGTCTTTGTCGTCATCGACCGACAAGCCCGATGATGAGATCGCTACATCTTTTTGCGCTATAACAAAGCCGGCAGAACGTAAGAACGACAAGCGACTTCGAAGAAGGAGTTCCGACGACCAGGGGGTGGACACGGGAAAGTTTTCAGCGAGGGATAATTAAGGCGGCCCTGCCGAGCGACCTCGAAAGTCTCCTCGGCCCCTGGCTACTACTGCGTGGCGTACAGGGTGGCGAGCGAGTCCGTTACTCTCTTTCTCCCCCTCGTTCTGTTCGTTACCCTTCCGCCACCCTCTCTCGCCGCAGTCCGCCCTTTCCGCCCAACCAACCAACCAACCACCCTCCCCATCCACCTACCCACCGTCGTTCTCGTACCATCGTTCCTCCTCGGCCTCGCCACCTCAAACTACTCCCTTCTCACCCTTCTCATCCCCCGACCCCCCGCAAGCACACTCACACCGAAGCTCCGTGCTCGACCTAAGGGTTGAAACCACCCTCCATTTCCAGTGGTAGCGAAGGCAGAGGCAAGCAGACTCTCTCCTCTGCCTGGCAGACTGGCAGGCTGGCAAGGGATGTGCACGTCACCGTCTTACACTATCGTCCCGAACAAACACCCTCGCCCGGCTCCGCTACGACGTCGTACCACCGACGTCGTTCTCTCGTTCTCGTCTTCTCTCACCACCGCTCTAGCCCCTCGTTCTTCGTCGCCCACGCTTTCTACCCTGGGCCAACCTTCAAGCATCCTGCAAAGCACGTTCTACGTGCACGTCACGGGACGTGTAGGTCGTCTCTCGGAGACGATCTACTCGGTCTTCCTCCAAGCGAGAGATGTTAGAAAGGACCTCGATGAAGAAAGGGAAGATGGAAAGGACTGGAGAGAGAATGAAGGATAGAGAGAGAGAGAGAGAGAGAGAGAGAGAGAGAGAGAGAGAGAAAGAGAGAGAGAGAGACAGAGATATAGAGTTAAAGGGGTAGAGATGGAGGTCGAGGGTTGCAGTCGAACGGTAGGAAGAATCTCCCGGCACCGCGTCTCGAGGATAAGGGATGTTTCCGGCGCTCGAGAAGCATCGCCGAGGGAACTCCGGAACGAATGCTGGTACTCCTTAGTGCACACACTAAAACTCTCTCTCTCTTTCTCTCTCTCTCTCTCTTTCCCCCTCCCTTACCATCGTAGTTCTCTATCACGAACATATCGATTCTTACGTAAGGGATGTTTTCCCGAGGTGGAAAGTTACGTCGCGGTAAAAAGCGAGAGGAACCAAGGACGCAGCTGACCTAGGCAGAATGTGATTTGAGGGGAGAACTAGTACCCTACCAAAAAGTTGGCCCTCGATGGCCGGAGGGTCCCGACGTTGTTTTCAGAAACGTCACTGTAATTTTCGAAGTCTTCGTGAAAAGTTATTTCGCAAATTGAATTTTGCACAATTTTATCATATAAATTGCATCAATTCATCATTAGAGTGCACCACGTTCAAAAAAAGTTTATGTAAATAATATTATTTCCTTTAAATATAACACAACTCAAAAAATTAAATTTTTCAGAAAAAAGAAAACACTATTTTACAACTTGATAGAAAATTGAAAAAATTATTGACTTATCAAATAACATCGGTAAAAAGAATATATCTATTCTTAACATGATAAATATCATTTTTGTTATTTTCGTTTCACAGACTTTAAGAAAACCATCTCTTTCGAGTTATTTTACCAATTTTTTAATTAAAGTTAAGTTAATTCACTTTTGATGATTGATAGGATAATATTTATGTAACTCATTTATGTTAATAACTTGAAAATTGATGTTAAAAATCATGTTTTTTTAGTTATGTCACTTTTAAAATAAAAAGAAGAGATATAGAGTAATATTCATAGTTCGTTCTTATTTTAAGACCATCTTGAGTAATGTCTTAAGATGCTAATACAGCTCTCTGATTGGTTTGTGACATTTTTAGACGATCTTAAATATAATATCCAACTATGAATACCACCCATAGTTTATATATTTTGTTCACAATTATTATGAATTGTTTGATTATTAACTTTCATACGAATATGTTTATTCGTTATTAAGGAAATGCATTATCAAAAACACATTATAAGAAATAAATATTATAATTATCGAAATTAAACTTCTGACAAGTACTTGGATTTTTTATCCAATTTGTAATTTTTTAACATATTACTTTAAGTAATTTGTAGTTAAATTTTTGCGTTTCATCGTTTAAAAAAGAATGTAATTGCAATACACCATGTAGTCATAAAAAGTCATATTTGAAAAAAATGTGGCATGCCGTTACATATGTATATATAAAGCCGCATGTGACCCTCGCAGGGCGCGGGCCAAATTGGTGGCATTCATTTTTACAGAACACGCGAGGCCGGCCACCCTTCTAAAGTTATTAAGTACCCATATAACAAACAGGGTGTTTCTTTTTCTCTCTCTCATAAGCGTATATTAGTCGATTTCGTAACAACGCCGGAAAGCCGCACGTCAGTAATAAACGGGGTGATTTTAATTCCCTCGGCCGCGACCCCTCGTCCCAATTCCACGAATACTTTGTGCCGAACTAAAACCGCATACACGTGCGGGCGCTTGATGCTTAAGGCTGTTGTTTAAATACTTTCGGAAAAAGGATGGAATGATTCTTGTAACCACTTTGCCACCTCATTCCGTATTTATGTTAGCTTGATGCAGTTGTATTTGCACCAAGACTTAAATGCATCCCCGGCTCTTCACCACGCGTATCTCCTGTAGTCTGCAGTCCTGAAACTTACCTCTCCCGCTCGCAAATCTGCGAATGGTTCACACATGCGTCCACGAAGATTTAACGACGAGTCTGCGCGCGGTAGTACACGTGCGCGCGAAATTAATTGCTTTAGAATAGATTAACGCAGTTTGCAACATCGCTGATTTTTTCAGTCGCGGAAAACACGATTGGCGGTAGAACTGTTGGCAAAGTATAAATGCAAATTTTAATTTATTTAATGGTTATACTCCGGGGTTGCATTTTGAAACAGAGTATTATATATAAAATTGCGAGCGCATTCTTTGATCAATTTGCAGTCGATTTGACTAAAATAAATTTCGCAAATATTGCTCGCCTTTTTTGGGTGCGCTCTATATTTTTCACAAACAATTTTGGAATACAATTTCAATTTTTGTAGTGTGTAATCTGAGCGCGCGGTGTGTACCACCAGATTGTTAAACGAATCCTTTGTCAGCTCGAAGAGTTGCGCTATTTAAATCTTGCGTTGAGCGAGAAGAAGAGAGGAAAAAAGTCACTATTTCTCCAAGTAGTGAATTCACACTTTAAAACATTTACCGCGACCACCCGCTTTCCACGCGCGACCTCTTTAATCCTTGCTATAATATCCATTTCTTGACACGGACGCGAAGAAGTTTTCCCACTTGAGACTCTCGTTACTCCCAACTCACAACACTGCGACATCGATTTCGATTCTATGAGTTTTCTGTCCCTTCGTTCATTTTCTTTTTCAGTTATTCGTTTTAATATCAAGATCCATCATGAAACGGTATCATTAAGAAAGGGTTAGTAAAAATGTACAGATGTTAACATTAAAAATATCGGAATGAAATCTCATAGAATGCGTTCTAAATTAAATTAATTTCAAATTATTGTCATTTAAATTAGTCCTTCCATATAGAATGGTTTATATATATATATATCATGTTTATATATAACATCACATTTGCACATAGATATATCATGTGCAATGAATTATCTACAATTTTGCAATATTTCATTAAACATACTTTTATCTTCAATTTTTTATTGAATTTTTATAATTTGTGGTCTCATTAAAACAGAACTATTAATTTTCAAATGTTCTTCAATGCTAAATTAGATAAATATACATTGTCAAATAATTATAGAAGTCAATTATTTTTTGTAAAATGTAAGAAAGAAAAATTTTTTGAACCAAGGGTGCTGTTTGTGTTTTCTTTCTCTTTTTCTTATGCGCAGAGTTACATATGATAAACACGAACGTGACAGTTGCAAGCGCATACACGGATTATAACGACGAAACAAGAGATATTCCCATGCGCGGTACTCGCAATGTACAATACATAACACGACGGTGAAAAAGGAATCGGGGTTCTCGTGGGCGCGCCATCCTTAATAATTTCACACTTGAGAAAGAAATGAACAGCCTATTCATAATCCTTTCCCTCGTCCGCGACCGCCCCCGCTGCGCATTCCGCTCCTACATCGGCCTTCTCCCCTATACGCCACCCTTGTAGCGAAATCCCGCCAGAAGCTATCCGCTCCCCATCATTCGTATCATTCCCTCTCCCCCTCTCTCTCCCACGTGACGCAGGCGGGTTGCTCATTCATTTAATTTCAGTCATTGCCGGCAGTCGCACCCCCCTGTCGAGCGACCGACAAAAAATAATTAGTGAAGCCTTATATCCCTCCTGGCACCTCGTTTCTCCCTCGTCTATAGGCTTCGGTCCCCGACGACGACGCCGACGACGACGACGACGACGACGTCGGCGGCTTTTGACGCCCCCTTTCAACCCCACGGGTACGTACCTTGCGCTCGAATTCTCTCTCGTTCTCGTCTTCCCCTTCCCCGCGCACTCCTGTTTCCCTGCCAACCCAACCAACCAACGAATCACCCTCCCGTCCCCTCGCCAACTCTCGCCCGACAGCAGCAGCAGTAGCAGCAGCAGCAGCCGCCACTACTACCATTCTACCGCCAAAACCCTAGCTCAGTCAGCCACCCGCCCTCCCCTCTGTACTCCCCGTTTCATCCCCTCGCCCTCGACGCGGCCTCGGGCGGGATGATTCAGGCGCCAGTAGGGCGCACCCACCTTCAGCGGGTGGTTGGCGTTGGGTTGAGTCGGAGCGTCGGATGGAGGCAGCGGTAAGGGGGATTGTCGGGGGGTGGGAACGGTAGAGCATGGGTATAGAGTAGAGAGAAGCGTGGGATGGGTAGGGTGGGTGTCAGGGGGGTCTTAGGTGGGTGGGATCGGACGGGGGGAGAGAAGGAGAGTAGAGAGAACAGAGTATGTCGGGGACTGCGGTGGTACAGCGAAGCGAGGGGTGAGGAGCGGAGGGAAAAGGGTGAGAGCGAGCACGAGCGCACGGGGGGTGGTTAGAGGGTGCGGGGGACGAGAGTGAGCTGCCAGAAGGTGGATTGAGAGTGCGATGGAACGGGGCGAACGTGGCGCGGGGGGTCGGAAGACCGGGACGGGAGAGAGGGAGAGGGAGAGATACGCGCACACGGAGGGTGGTTTTCCTCGGCTGAGATATAGGCACCACCGACGCCGCGGTGGGTTATACCCTGGGCTAAGTAATACAAGGAAAAGTGCTACGTGAAGCTCTATCTTTCTCCGGGTCCCCTCTCACCCTAACATCATCCCTAGTAGCTTCTTCCGTCTCTCTTTCGCACGTCCGCTCATTCCCTATCTCGTTCTCGCTCTATTTGTCTATCCTGCCGCCGCCTTTCCTTCCTCGCCTGGTGGCTCTCTTCCCTTACTCTCTCGCTGCTGCGCTTCATCCGCGTCTTGCACTCTCGCTTTATCTTCACTCTCCCCTTTTACCCTTCGTCTCTGCCACCGGCGTGCATAGCAGCCTCAGCGCAGGTGCACGTCGCGAGATGCATCCTCGAGGGGAATAGGGTTGCTTTGCGCGGATAGGGTTAGCTTTGTTACGCTGACGGCTACGCAGGGAGTTAAGTAACGGATGAATATCGCTAGCTGCTTATTATCGAGTGACTCCGACAGATGATATTTTAGTAGGCGAGTGCATTCCTACCTCGACATTCGTATCCCGCGCGTCTTTTATTTCATGCACTTCGTGTTCCTTTGTAGTACCTTTCGCGTACATAGTATATGTAAAGTAAATGTATAGTAAAATATAATAGTACTGTAATACGAAGAGAGTTCGGACTATGTGCTAAATTACGTTAAGTAGCAACGACACTGCATTACGTTCTAAAAATAATCCCAGAAATAATTCCTCATTTTCCTATTCATGTTGATAAAAACGATTAAATGTTTTCTTGTATATATTCACACTCAAATTTTAACTCTTAATCGTCTTAATTCTCGGAATTTAGACCGTAAACCTCGTGAGAAACTTAGTAAGATGCACTGGAAAGGCTAATATTATTTTCTGTGCGAGATCATCTTCGGCGAAAAGCCGAGATGATAAGCCGAGTGAATGGCACGTGGATACGAAGGGGATTGGCCTGGCCGCAGTAGGGAAGATACGGAAGAAAGATGAATGCTTACATATTCACGCGGGATGTATTTGTACACGTGCCCTGCTGGAAAACGCAAGATGCATTTCGAAGTCCGCGCCTCAGCGGAACCTTTTCTTCGTTGAAGAAACTGAAAATGTTAGACGCCACGTCAGAGGGTGCGCTCTTGCATACGCACATGCAAACGGTCGGACTTTTTCCGAGAGAGGCTCTTTTCGCGGAATGCGCGGAAACGATAGCGAGTGGAGTTTCAACACTTTGCTTCACTGGTATGGCGTATCGCGCACAAACACATACACGCACACACGCACACACGCACACGCACACGCACACACACGCACGCACCTATACATACATATTGGCGAAGAATCAACAACGAAGGTACAGTCGGCGGTTGAACCGTAAAGTTCTAAAGCTTCTTACGCGCGGCCATTTCGTCATGTCACTTTGTCGTATGTACGTTTAACTTTCGCCTATTTTGCAAATATGCAAAAAAATGCGTCGCTATTCCAATATATACATAAATGTAATAAATTTAATCTTTACGATACCAAACTAATTTGACGAACTAAAATATACTACTTAATTTGCGCCATCTTATCTTTATTTAACACTAATGGAATGCAGAATGTTAAATTTTTAATCGATGTGTTGATTTCGTTAAATAAATAAGAATGTATAATTCAATGACCTAATTCAGAAAATCGGCGATACAGCGAATTGTTTGATTTATTTTAAAAGTTCAGTTTATTTAATACAAAAATTCAATTATTTAATAGCTTCTTCGATATTTTTTGTTTAATAAAAAAGTTAAATGATATTCCTATTAATAAAGATTCTATTCTGAAATATTTAATAAGTTCTTGATTAGTGCATTTTCTGTTATCTAAAGATATTTTTTAAAATCATGTTCTATATGATGTTTTTTTTAAATAGAAAGAATAAATTTCTAAGAAAAGGTGGTAAATTTAGTTAATAGATAATTTTTGTTATCTCAGCAAGCCGAAGTAATATTCCTGTCAGTACGTACATATACGATACCAGTTGATGGGACTTTTTTATGTCTGGTGCTTGACAGCGGTTTACTTTCAACACGAAATCATATACCATTTATGCGAAATAGACGTGAGGTGTGCGCATCAGTGGATAAAAGTATGGCTTCGGTTCTTAAATATGGTTTCTTCGTGTATAGTACGAACAGTATAAATAGTGGTATTAAGCGTGTTTTTAACCTTTTTACGTGTGTAAGCACCTTTTAGCTTTTATGAATATGGATACGCAGTTGAATACGTATGCCACCTTGAAATCTTATTTCACTTTAACAATAAGTTACTTACTTTTTTAATTTTTTAAACCATTTTGTTATGTTTTTTTTAATTTTTTAAACTATTTTTATATATATATAATTATTTTATTAAAAAATATGTATATATAAAGATAAATTATAGAAACACACACAAAACATTTTTTTATTTGTTCATCAAGAATCTGACCGTTTGCATGTGCGTCCTAAAATCAATGAAAAGAGAGATAGGATATTTCTTTCCC
>NW_017255975.1:1512424-1548839 GCF_001594055.1 Mycetomoellerius zeteki
TCCCTATATGTATAACTGCTAAATATTAATAAAGAAAACATAGATACGCGGAATACATTCTTAACAAATTCTATTTACCTCAAACACGTCTAAATAAATGACAAGCAACAGGAAACGGCCAATTCCTAATGGATTAGTTTTTTCAGCTACAGCTCGCGCGATTCTCGCCGCGATTTCAATTAATCTCTCCCATCGGAAAGTATCGATACGCGGCCTAGCGTCGCGCGCTCGTTTTCGCTTCTCTGTCTCTTTTTCTCTCGCGAAAGCAAACTTTCACAGAGTGCCAAAGTTTCGGATAAGCTAGCACGTTTGTCAAACGGGAAAGTGCGAAATTGTGCGTCACCTTGTAAACCCGGTTGGGTCCCTTCTCGCAGCACGAAATTAGCGAGAGTGAAAAGTAAGGCCACCCTCCGGTGCCGCTAATACTTCGAAGGGCGTGCATTCCTTCGTGCCGGGAGTGGCTAAGATAAATTACATAACAATATAAGTGGGCGTTGTAAGAGAAAGAACGAGTCGGCTGTAGGGATGAAAGAAGAATAAAGTGACATTGCAAACATTGCCTTGCGGAATCCACTTGTGCTGAGAAAAAAAGCAACTCGTTTGTTTGAATACTAGTCCTCCGATGACGTTGTGGAGTGTTTTTACCGCCTAGAAACACGCGTCCATGAGACCGCATTGATGGTATGAGAATATTTAGATCCCGTCACGGTAATATTTGTTTGTATATTATTCTACGATATTTCTACGATATTTTCGTATACTTTTAAATACTTTTTGAATTGCTAGGTATTGAAAATAAAAATATGTTCCTTACATTTTTCTTATATTTTTGTTCTTACGAAAATATACCTAAGGAAAAGCAAAGTGTATGCTAAGTTTTAACATGGCATTTGAAATTGACGCCGCACTTACAACAGTCAAAATAATACACAATAAGTGCAAAAAGTATTCATACAGGAGATACATTTTTAAAAATCTTATTTTTAAAAGATAAACATCTAATTAACAATTTATTAACAAAGAATAAAGCAAACTGTATATTTATCAAAATTATTTTATTTAAAAAGGTATCGTATGTGTATAATAATTAAAATACATATATTATTTTAAAAACAAGTAAAAACAAAAAATTGTATTATTTGGACGTCAAAACGTATTCGTATAATCGAGAAATTTAATTTCTAAATGAGCAGGAACACGTGAAGCTCTTTTGCTTATATTAGAACAAAACGTACTCATCACTAATGAATGTTTATTTTTTACAAATAAGGCTTTTTTATAAAAATTTCTTCTGATACATGTACTTTTTGCACTCATTACGTATATAGCCTTATTTTTTTTTATTCAAAGAGAAGAAATTCTCCTACAACAAAAAATCGGCATTTAATATTTTATGCGATTGTATCCCAAATTCGAACTCTCAAAAAAAGATTCGATGTTAGACAGGAACAACGTGGTGAAGACTATTTGTTCCGGTGACATTGTTTCCAATAATAATGCGTAACATGCGGTCGAGAAAGAAAATAAAGAGTCAGCAATGCGCAATGCGCGAGCCAGCAGTCCCTTTCGTGAAGTGTGCGGAGGGGACGGAGATTCATCCCTTCATTATTCGAGAATTAGTAACCCCGTTTCAATCTCCTCCCTCGACCCGCTACCTGCACCTCCACCTCCCTGCCATCTACTCCCTTTCTTGCCACACTCTGACCCCTTTATCTCGACGTTCGTGACTGCCTTTTCCGTCGTTCGCATTGTTCGAAACGACATTAATGGCGGTAAACGTTAAACCGATTTCAACAGCGGCCACGCGCTTTCGTATATTTCAAGTGTCTCCTTGTATATCAGCGCTATCACCGTACAACTACAATGTCTTCGTCGCGATGAGAAGAAAATAGATTCTTGTTTTTAGACGACAGTTTATTTTGCATTCGCAGCTTATTTAATGTGACTTATTGAGAGATCGAGACGAAACTAAAATAAACCAAATAAAATTCTATTCTTACAAAATTTTATTTTTACAAAGATTTATGATTTTGATCGTCCCAAAAATTTGACGCGAGACATTAGTTTATTGCAGACATAATTTTTAATGACTAAAAATATCTAGAGAAAAATGAGAGAAGGGCATAAGAAATGTATAATATAGATAAATGTATAACGGTTGACTAGTTTTTTTTCAACGGATAGATAACCAATATTTTAGCAAATAAATTTCAATGTTAAGGATCTTCGTAATAAAGTTTAATATGCTGAAAAATAACTTTAAAGTGATTAAAAAATAAAACTTGTTATCTACCATATTTTCAAGTCGTCCTAGAATTAAAGCACTTATTAAATTTCCTCAAGTAACAAGTGCAAACAGAGAGAGAGAGTACGTCAGTATTATCCCCTTTTAGAGAACCTTGTCTCAGACTATTCTTAGAATATTCCAACGTATTTTGTCCAACACGCTATTGTTTAGGAGGAAACTGTCAATCATAATAGAAACGAGAAAACACGAAAAAATGATTTTCTTTGGAGGACTCAAAATCTCCTTCGGAGATTTATGTCATCAAATTTAAATAACGCAGGAAATAACGCAGATATAACTAAGCAAAGTAACCCGGGGGGAAACCGTCGCGACAAAGTACGCGACGTAAGGCAGATGTCAAAAGTAGAAAATTTGTATTAACCCGATTTGTCCGATATTTTCCCGATACTTTTTAATCACGTCCGCGCGGCAGAGACAGTCGGGTGACATTTACAAAATCCGATTGGAAGTCTATCTGTAAAGCGCATCTTGTTATTTGTCTTGTAATATATTCATGACTTTCTTGTTGGTGCCGGAAAATTTACAAGGTTGGAACATTATTCGCAACGAAAACTGTCGCTTTTTGTTAAGAACTTTCACCGTATCTGTATTTGTAAAATATAGACCGTTACAAATTGTTCAATAAAACTTTTTCTTAATTTTAAGGTAGGTATCACAAAATTCAAATTTTCATCAAAACGCATGACTTATTTTTAAAATAAATAAACTATGTATTTATCTGCTTAAAGTTAAATAAACTTAAAGTGTTTTCTTTTTAATTTTGTAAGTTTAGTTATACAATTTTAACTGCTATTTTGATATCAATAGTACCGCATCTAATTTAATTGTATTTCTTATTCTTGAGAATGACACGATTGAAGTTAAAACGTTTGTTGATGTTTTTACAAGTATCATTGTTTTATAATTTTAACATCAAACATCTTGCTTGGCTCATAATTCTTTTTATTTAATTGTTTAATGTAATTTATTTTTTTTTTACATTTATTAATTTAGCAAATCTAAATAATATCGAGTCATTGTGGATTAGACTAATATATACTTATATGTCTATTTTTGTAACGTGAATGTTCAAGTCGCGATGTATTAAATATATCCACTTGCCTCTCTTCGATTCGTGTGTTCCGTTAAAAAATAAAACAAAGTCGCAGACTGAAAGGTCGGAAGGTGCGAAATAGGTTTCCTGGTTTGATCTCCTTAAATCCCAATAAACTTCCTCGCCAGCTGTACCTACCGCCTACTACCACGCTCGACGTGTACACGTCTGTCCGTTATATCCCGTAACCTACATCGCGCTCATTGGCGCCGATCGATATCGGCCGCTATCAGCCCGCTCATTGTCGGTCGCGAATGCCAATTACCCGAACCGCAAGGCGATCCGCTTAGATCAATGTTGTCGCGTAACGCAGCGCCACGTGCATCTGCGGATTATTTATTTAAATTTAAGCAAGTCAGAGTCACCGCGCGCAGCTACGAAACATCCACGTGCGCGCGTGAGCGTGGATACCCACATACACGGAAACCTACACGCATGCAGCATCGGAGAGAAAGGCCGACACCTCGGCGCCAAACTCACCCTCCTGAGACTCCACAGACTCACCTCCATCCCCGTCGCGTCCCCCGCTCGCTTCCCCAAGCTTCAAACCATCCCCCTCGATCCCCCGCGCGTGGAGGCATCCCAATCGCATCCCCCGTTTCGCAAACCCACACCACTCACCATACTACTCCCCGGTATCCTCCGACCTCTCCTTCCTCTCGCCTTCGCCCTCTGCCTTCTCTCTGTCCTCTCTAACCGTGGCAGCTCTCTCCTATACCACTCGTCTCGACCCGACCGTTCCTATCCCCGCACACCACCCCGTCCGCCAACCTACAACTCCTACGTACCGGAGCGACCCTCGAGCTATCTCCAAAATCATCCCTTACATTCTAGAGCTCGGCGTACTATCCTCCTCATCCTCCTCCTTCTCTTCTTCCTCCTCCGTGGAGGATAGAGCCGCCGGAGTCGGACGTCGAGAGAACACGGAGAGGACTGCCGTCGCTGCTGCTACTGCTGCTACGAGGGTACGCGGAAATAGTGGCTCGGAATGAGGGTAGACGCTCTAGGATATAGGTAGGTTTCGTCGGATACAACGAGAAAATAAGAGATCTTCCCGCACGACTCGCGATACGAATTGCAATAGCCGACAGTACCGTTGACGAGCCATCCGAGTCCTCAGCCCATTTTCACCCTTCGCGCTTTCACCCGCTTTGTCGACCGCGCAATAATTTCACTGAATTTCGAATCTAGCGCAATCTTATTCTGTAAATGTTCAATGTACACGCTGCAATTGTTCCAAGATAGATAAAAAGAAAGGATTTCGGATACGTTGTAATATATATGTATAAATTATAATATGTTATATAAATTACAATATTGTTGAATTTTATGTAATTTTATAAGGTATTCGTTCTTGCGATACCGTAAATTAGTCTGTCTTTCGCATCTTTGTGAACAATTTTTTGAATAACAAAATGTATTGTTCTCATTCTCTCTCTCTCTCTCTCTCTCTCTAATAATCTCTCTCTATAATCAAATATACATACACACAACTATCATATAATAGTATGGTATATACTATATATACACATACAGTAGTATAGCACAGATCACTCAGTGTTCAAAGAACGTCGATATGTCCTGAGAACGTTCCTAGGACATTCTTTGAATAAATGTGCTCTGTATATACATATATATATATATAGTAGTTAAAAAAATGATAAAAGTTTAATTAGCTTAACTTGAACTTGAATTTCGATTAATATTAGATTATCGTATGCTAAAGGCAATACAGTGAAAAAATGCCGCACGGAAACTCAGGTCTGAGTTCGCAAATATGTTACGATTCTGTTTGTATGACGCAGATGCGATCGATATCGACGATGTGATCCTAGGAGTGTTTTTCACAAATTCTCGAAAATACCATGCGATACTCTAAAAAATACATTGCGATATTCTAGAAAGCGAGAAGATTGCAGATGTTGCAGCGTGTTCATTTCTCTTACCGTTCAATCAAAATATGGAATCAATGATCATTCGAATTATCTTTGCCGTATAAGTGTATAGAGGAGAAGGTGATATTATGGCATCCCAGTTATATTTTACACAATAACTTTGTTAATAATCAATATTTAAGTTTAAAACTTGATAATTACGTTCGTTAAAATGTTGTTGAATCGATTCTAGACTTAAAGTTACGAAATATTTATTACTTAGGATACTATTAATAAAATGTGGCGACATTGCATAATGACTCGAAGAAAAAAATGGGTGATAATGTGGCCTTCCATAAAAATAGCCTTGAAATATTAGTTTTGTTTAGAAAACAGTATTTGGTTACAAAATTAACAAAAAAGTTTAAACATTTTAAAATGTATGCAAATGAATGTATATATATTCACATAACTTCTGCATATAAGCTGTTCAGTATTAAAAATCTCAGTACTAAAAATGGTATACATAATATAAACTACAGATTAACAGTAAAGCTATAATCGATTATCAAATAATTATTTTGATATGAAAACTTCAAAAAAGAGGTCGTGAGTAATCAATATCTATAGAAAGCCACATTATAGCAAAATGGTATTGTTTAAATTTGCATAAGTGAAAATATATATAGTCAAATAAAATGTTAAATAGCAAATAATACACACAAAAATACATATATTCGTGTGATAATACGCTTAAATTTAAAAAAAAATGAGGGGGGAAGTAAGTGTAATTAAATGCTAAAGTGTACCTCAGAAACGTTTCGAAATACTAGAAAGTAAAAATGCGTTATAATAAGTGCTGGTTATTGAGTATTGGTAATATTAGCGTCATGGTGTAATGGCGAGCTATTGAACTAATAATTCCATAAGTAATCATTAGGATTCGTATAATAGCAGAGATATTAAGGGAGGCCACAATATACTCGTATATACTGGCCATAATACTACCTTCTCCTCTATATATTTTTAAAAATATAAATCGCATTACATAATTATTGGCATTGAATTAAAAAATATTTCTTATAATTATATCTCCAAGAGTCTCATTCAGAGTCTCCGATGCTAATAGACAATTTTTTTAGAAATTAAAGCAAAAAAGAAATTTTTTTCGTCTTATTATGATCACTGAGATTATCAAGATTAATTGTTTCATCGCATGAAATATGAAAGAACTAATGCAATAATGTAGTCATCACTTATCTTACATTCAGTCAATTCGAAATCACAAAATTCCAATTGTCATCATTATTCGTCATCTATTCGTCCACGTAAACCTTCCTTTTTTTTCTCTCTTTCTCTCTCTTTTAATCGGAATCCCCAAAGGACAATGGACGTCACATACGTCGCGCAAGCCAGCGAGGGTGAAATGTTAAATCGCCGTTCAATCGAGTTAAGCCCCCAGTAATATCGCCACTGCTGGTCACGGGGGATTGCGCGGGGGATGCGCCTTAATCGGATGGTCCATCGGAAACGAGAATTATAGCAGCGCGATGAACGACGAATATATCGCGAGACAATGGCGCACTCTTCGCGATGCATTGGCGGATTGCATGTACACGCACACCGGCCAAAGTATGGCCGATCGTTGAAATCTCCGACGTTCTTCTACGTCGCTCGATCTGAATCCGAAGCTGCTGACTATGGCCTGTTCTTAATCAATGAACTAAAGTAACACGAAATTTTGTATAAAAGTAATATGTACACATCTCTATATAAAATCTTTTACTTGGAGTAACTGAAAACTGTGATTTACAAATAAAGACAATATGAATATGAAATACATATCCTTATTTCTTATAAAAGTGCAATATTGTTTTAACTGAAATAATATTACAACAAATGCAATACTTAGAAATTAAAATTATAAATATAAGAAACGCGTATCATGTGTTTTCTTATATTTGCTATAAACGCACTACTTACTTAAGTTCTGTTGTAAGTGTAATAAAAAAAGATGTCAGTATGTATAAACCTTTAAACTGTTCTAAGTACAAGTTCAGACATTTGATAAAAAGTTGCGAGAGTATCACAAGCAAATGTAGTCGACATTAGCACGTGCAGCTTAATATCGTAACGTTCGTTGAAATCTCTCGTGCGATTTCCTTATTTCGCCGCCGGGCGTCCCGGTTGTCTATTTGCAGCGACGCGTCAGCTTCGTAAAGTGGCACGGGTTCCTCAATGGCCTTTGCGAAACAATCGAAGCCAAGCCGGAGAACATCTCGGCGTAACAAAGACGACGAAAGTGGTTCGAGTCTACCTCTGAGGGAACGCAGCTTACGGCCATCGAGTCTAATGGGAGTTTCTCATCGCGTCAAACTCCGCTGGCGACTTATCGGTATCGAATTGTCAGATCACGACTACTGCTTTGATATAAAAGCGGAGTCGGGAGTAAAATAACCGAAAATCGATAAAATAGTAAAAACAATTTGTAGCATGATGGAGAAAAATGACTGCAACTCAAAACATTCACAATATTTTTATTTATATACTCGTATATGTACGTATGTGTATATATGTTGAAGTAAATATAAATTGAAGTAAAATTAGATTGTGATAATAAATCAAACAGATAATAATAAAAAATATCAACAAGAGCTAAACACGATTACTAATGCGTATTAATGATTATTATTATTGTGTTGCGTAGGTATCGCAGACATTTCAATCATATTTTTGATCCTTTTCAGCACAAATTAATAGAGTAGAAAGAAATTTGGAGAAAGAAAAAAACACGATTAAAGGTACATGAAATTTTAAGAAAAAAAGTAAAATTAAAGGAACATTAAATTTAAATTATATAAAAGCTGTTCGCAAAAAGTGCAAAAGTAAATTAAGTTATAAGCAGTCAAATCGCAAAATATACAGAAAACAAAAACGCGGAAAGTGTATCAGTCAATCATTATTTAAGTGTCGTATTTCCACATATGTTGTTTCCCCCCACAAATGGAAATATTGTATATATAATTTTACTATATATAATAAAAAGATATCAATATGAAAAATAAATTTAACAAGGGAAAAAGAGGGAAATTTGAAACATTCTTTGATCGAATAAACGAATCATATTGCTCGTTATCATAGTACATATACTATCATAGTATATGTTTCATAAATAGTATATTATTTATAATGATTAAAAAGCAGTTATAAGGTTATTTGTATTGATTTTGTTATGAATTTAATTTGAAACTGCATCGTGCGCCATCGAGAGATTGCAAAATTAATTTTTATATAAATACGGCGAATGCACAAATGTAGCAAAGATGAGGTAAACAGACTTTGGGAAAAGCAAAAATCTACGGATGAAAACGAGAGAGGAACGAATACACAAAATTCGCACGTAAAATCAAATATTTATTGCGGGCGCAAAAGGCGCGCTGCACTTAAGCGCGGGAAATATAACGGCGGAGGTGGTAATGTGGAAACTCAGAGAGACGTAGAAAAAGACGAAAAAAAGGGTGAACCGAGGGTTGGACATACACCCGCCTTCCTAGAATCCTCGTTATCCGGTCGAGCGGCAGTGGTCGTAACCAGCGGTGGCCACGAAATATCCGAAGAAAAACACGTTTCCAAGTCCAAATCGATAGCAACAATGCCGTGGCGAAGAGAGCGCGAGAGAGGCTTGGCTCTTCTGTGGAAGCGGGGCTTTAGGATACGACGGAGGGTTGCTTGAGGGTGCGCAAAAGAGAAAGAGATGGAGAGAAACAGAGAGAGAGAGAGAGAGAAGGAGAGAGAAGGAAAGGGAGACGCAGTCGAAAGAGGGGAGGGAGAGCACGTGAGAGAAGCAGAGGGTGAAAAGCAGAGCAGGGTGGCAGAGGGAGAGCAGGAGGTGGAAACGAAGTGGAGGCGGCAGCCTTATTGGAACTGGGGGTAAGGGGTTGAGTTTTCCTGAGGGCTGAGGGCTGAGAGGGAAAGACAGAAACAACGAACGAGAGAGAGAAAGAGAAAAAGCGAGAGGAGAGGAGGGAAAGAGGAAACGAAGGAAAGCTAGCTAGGGGGAACGCGTAGAAGTTGATGGAACGAGGTCGCTACAACGTTGGCAACAGCCGGATGAGTAAAGACTGCATTACCTATGGTGCCTCCTCTGCGAGAAACGATCCTCGCACCACGGTGAGAGACAGAGAGAGAGAGAGAGAGAGAGAGAGAGAGAGAAAGCAGGTGAGTCGTCGACGCTGCCTTCCCTCTCCTTTGTTAAAGGCAACACGATCATTTCGTCCTCTTTGTTCGCGATATTAAAGTACGTCAGACGCCGAAGCGACTGCTTCTATCTAGTACCAAGGCAGGAAGTGAAAAAGGAAGGGGGAGGAGGGGGTGAGGTGTCAATTGCGTTCATTGGGCGCGCAAGATCGTCCCTCTTCGATGTATTGCACATGTCCATCGATCGATCAAAGTTTTTTGGGCATTTTGGAATGCTGATTGGATATAAACTTGATACTTACATTCACATAATGCGATAGTCGCAATGGAACAGACGTAGTTGAGCACTCCGCACAGTCGTTCCTGTGTATAATATATTCATTATATCCGGAATATCTGGCGATTACTTGCAACGGCGCTATTACGCGTTACGACAAAATGCTATGTCAGAAATAAACAATCGTTAATTCTTACAATTGCTTTCTCAGAACCAAACTATATCTTGAACGAGAACGTTAATTAAAAGGTATTGTAGGAAAAATATAGAAACGGGAAGCGGACTTGAAAATTAAAATAGACATCGGGGGAAGACAGGAAAGAATACACCTCTTTTGGATATGGTATAAATTATATATGCAATATTTTTGAATATTTCAATTTCATATATTTTCCCGTCTGTTCTGCGCGCACAATTTAAATATAATAACATTAATACAGTAATATAATACTCATGTGATAATAATTAATAATTATAATAAAATAATAAGAGAGAGCGATAAGAGCAATGGTACTAAAAATAGTAGTCATCCGTGTGATTATAATAATAATAATAATAATGATAGCGATACATAATACCGTGATAAAAGAACGATCGTTGTAATAATATAATCACGCGCTCTTGCTCGGTATAGACTATACGCACTATGATACAACGATTATGTACAAAATAATATGTGTATATATATATATACACACATACACATATATATGTGTATGTATATATAATATAATATGTATAATATAATATGTCCGATAACACTCTCAAGGGTTCTTAACCCTCGTCTACTTTCACGATAATTATCGAACTTCTAGTATAAACATCTTTTTGTCTGCAAGCACACCTTAAGGCCTATTTTACCGGTGTACCTTACCTACTTTTCCTCACCGGCTAACGACGCTATATATCATACACGAAAGACGAGCTACTTCGAGTAATATCATACACGTGGGGAGGAGGCTAGGCTACGTACACAATCGGACACGAAACGGATTTCGCCGCCCGAGGACTGTCGTCGTGGTCTCGATGGGAGAAACAATCGATTTCTAACTGCAACCGATTCATCTTACCTGCGGTTTGCTCTACGAAGACGAGAGTCGCTCTCAAAGCGAGAGCTCGAAGTGATGCTGCCTTTGGTATATATTCAGTATCGGATTCGGCGATCGCTAAATGAACAAGTTATTTTACGAAGGTATGTCTAAGCCAGTCACTTGCAAGTAATTTTCATAAATGACACGAGCAACCAAAGTATTTCTTTTTTTTTTTTTAAGTAAATCTCAATTGTATTAAATTAACATCGTGTTGACATGCATTTTAATTATTTTAATAAAAAGACATAAATCCAAAACATATATAATTCAACTATTTTTATTCTAGAAGCAAAATTAAAAGATTTTTTAAAAATGAAATAAATAAAAGAGGAGATTATATTGTATCATATAATACTAACGCACATTTTTTCATTTAAAACAGATATAAAATATGTTTAATTAAAATTACATTCAATTTCTCATATGAAATAATATGTCTAATCAGGCAGTCGCGACACAGTATTGTTCAAAAGTCGCTGCATTAATAATGGCAATAACATGACAATTAGTACAATATAAGAGAAGTTTGCGGCTCGCAGATATTATAATACCGGATCTCGACCGGTTCGGCGAAACGTTACAAGACGAGTCGCGCATTCAGGCTCGCCTTGGATATCCCCCCAATGCGCGTAATTACGCGCGATATTATTACGATTAAAAGATAGAATAAGACGCCGACTAGATGCAGCCGGCCCTTTCCTTGTCAATGAGATGTTACTCGATCGCGTATTAATCGATATTAATTCATACTGTCCGAGATTGAGAGGGTATTACATCGCTTAAACAGACAAAAAGACGAAACAAGTTACTTCAAACTCGACAAGCATGTTCCCCCGGAAAAGTTTTCTCTTTTTTCCTCCAACGAGCCTTAAATAAAATTCTGTTAAAAGAAAGTTCGTCCTCTGAAAGATTGAACAGTATCGACAGGTAATGTTACATTATTTATTTATCGCTCCAAAGCTTAACTTGCGCAATCTGTTTTTATGATTTATAACACAGAAATTATTAGCGCCGGGATATTCTCACTACGGGAAGACGATAAAATACAAAAATTCATCATTCATCTGAAGCATCAATTGACCATTTTGGTACATGTTATAATTAGTCGGAGCGAATCGTCGCGCTTAAAAGATGAAAGACAATTCGTCAGGTCGACAACGACGCTGAATGTTGTCGGATTCGTCGGATGACACCCGAAAACGAGAAATCGGATCTCCTTCTCTATCCCTCTCTTTTCCTCTCGGACTCACCCCATCTCGCTGGCTCGTTGAATATTCAGGACCTTCGCGGTGTCGTCGCGCGGACTGTCGCTTTTGCCCCGTCTGGATGGATCGATTTGGAACGGATCGCGATCCGCTCTCCGCGTAACGGATTTCTAAATATCGGACATAGAAAGCGCGAATCCCTGACACATCGACCCGTATTTCGACAGACTTGGGGAATTATTCTGCTCGCTTGGCCCGTCGTCTATATCGGGCGACGTCGAACGCAAGCAAGCGTCAGGCTGGTCGGCCTGATCGGATGAAATATGTGACACGAGCACCGACGACAATAATCGATCCCGTCCGGTTCAATATGTAATTGCGTTTATCTGTCGTTTCGCTTCTCGACCAAAAGCGGGATGGCGAGCAGCCATCGCTGTATTCGCAATCGCGCACATCAAACGGATACCGTATTTAGGAACGAATTAAAGATGAAGAGTGACCGCGATCGACATTTTGTATGCGGAGCCTCGTGTAACCGCGTGACTGTGACAAAATCGCAAATAAGGCGGTCGAATTTTAACACGTGTCTTTTTGTTAAATGCACACTTCCGTTGTCTGATCGGCTTAATCTTTTTATCGCGAACGCTTGTCTAGAACGAATATATAATCTCGATATATGCAAGACTTTCAGGCAGTATTATCGATGGGAATTAATTCTGTTCACGGAAATACTAATCTATCGTTTTTCTTGATAATCATAATACATTGCCTTTTACGCACCTCCTAGAGGTGAAGAAAGTCACTATAAAAATCGAGCATTCTCTTCCTTTCCGTTACTGATTCACGAATGATTCTCTCCTGTTTGAACCGAAACTTCCGTGCCCATCATCATCGTACCCGCCAAAACGTTAGTCGATGCCGGTGGTAGAATTGAAGGACTCGGCACCGCGAATGACGGTCTCAATCGTTCGGTGAGCGCCAACATCACTTGGCAGTGCAGATGCTGGATGGTCGCCAGTAGATTGAGGTTCGTGTCGATCAGACCAGTCGCCGGTGAAAATCTCTCCCTCTCAGCGCTCTCGGTCTCCTCGACGAGCGGTGTCGTGACGGCCTTCGATTCCGTCGTTTCAGGCTCTCTCAGCGTATTAGCAGCGGCTGCCTTGTTCTTCTCCTGGAGCAGTCTCTGCTGATGCTTCAAATACGAGGTGGTGATAGGTAAGCAGCTATAGTCGATGGGCGTGTTCTTGGGGTCCAGCCCGGGGCTCCATGGCCTCGGCAACGGCTGGCTGGGTTGCGGCGAGGGTGTCCGTCCCTCCGGCAGCATCCGTTTTCTCTTTGACGATGCCGAGCTCTTCGAACTCGCTCGATCCGACTCCGGCGTTCTCCTCGATTCCGGCAAAGCATCCGAATTCGCGAGATAACCACCGTTTACCGGCTCCTTCTTCAATAAGTTCGTAATACTCAATGGATTGTACTTCTCATCTTTGTCCTTGTCGAGTTTCGAGTCTGCAGCGGCGCTACCAGCGCCGGTCTTGTGCTGCTTTTGGTGCCTGTAGTTGTGCAAGTTCTTGCCCTCCGATGACGCATGTTGGCCGCTGTTACGCGGCTTAGAGCTATTTTGCACCGATGAAGATGTCGTCGTCGACGACGACGAGGTCGCAAGAGCGGCGTTACCGGGATTCGGGCTCAGCGGGGTTGACGTTGTCCCCAGTGTCGCTGGCTGGGTGGACTGCGACTGATTAGATAAGTTTGTTGGACTGGGCGTCCGCGGACGTCGCTGACATTCCGTACAACCTAGCAGAAATCGCGTTACTGCTTCTCGCGGCAGGGATGCATACGTCTCTGTAATCTGTAACAAAGAGAGAAAGAAAACCGCTCTCTTTAAAACTTCTATATTTTAATTATTTAAGCATTAAAAATCCAGCTTCGACAGTTATAGGCATTTAATTTCTAGTTTTTCGATTGTGTTCTCACATATACGGTCTTAAATAAGATTCTTATTGTCTACATTTTAAATATTCGAAAAAATCTTTGCTCCACTTTTTTGCCGACTGATAAGATTTTAAATCTTTAATGCCACATTATATCATTTTATTACTGACGCAACATGCTATGTTGGCATACCCAACCAAACTTTGTAACTTTTATAAAAATGAACATATTGTAACAAATTTTCTGTACCAACAAAACACCAGATATTAAGGAATACAACATCAAATAAATTAATGTATATATCTCTATCAGCAAAATGATTACAAGCAATAAAGTAAAAACTGTTATAAGCAATAAAATACATAGAAATTTCGAAAAAAAAAAAATAATTTTTTTAAAAAACTGAACATGCGCCGTATCAAGAATGATATCTGAAGGGTTAGTACTGCACTATTATTACTTTAACCTTATTGTAAAAAGTTTTTATAATTTATTATGGGGATTATCTTTCAAACAAGATAAAAATAAATGTCCAGATAATATTACTAATATCATTTCGATAGACAAAATCGATAGTCTTCCTGGTGTAGGAAAATAATTTCATACAGCGTATTTTAGGATAATCGTATGTGCTAATACAGGAATAAGGCTCTAATCCAGATTTTATACTAAAAATGCGACAGAGATACAGCGACTATCGAAATAGGGTATATCGACCAAATCTTCGTTTCTCAAACGTTGCGCCACGGCGTATATTGAGGCAGAAATATCGTTCGGTCGGGTAATTAAGCAATTCCATCCGGTCGAGGCGCCGTACCCAAGTGCACGTTCGTGCAATAATAATGCGCAACTACCATTGTCAATCGACACGTTAATGCACGCGCGAATGGCCCTTCCCGCTCTCCGAGTAACGCTGTCACGTGGCGTCGTTTTACGCGTGACGCCCACTGGGGAAAATTCATGAGTAGTATAACGGAACTTTGATGTCTTCTGCGAGAGGAGGTGTTCAGCCGGAAGGATGTTCGCCGCCTCTTAATAGGAAACGTTTCTCTCTGAGAAAGTGAAGGGGGGGAGGGCGGCATAACTTAATCAAGGTGGATGGCAGCCTCCGTGAGAGGCCGAGAAAGCCGACGGAGACTGATATATATACGTGTGCGTATAACTACACCAGTTCCATGGAAGAAGAGGTAGTAATTCGATAAGATTTATCCGAAATCTCGCAACGAACTCAGAAAATAAAAAGCGAAAAAAAAAAGATGTTTCTCAGGTGAAAATTCGAACTAATGTATTCTATTTTTAATCGATTGTTAGTCCACAGTTATTAATATTCGGTTCAGACTTGTGAAAGGATAACGGGTTGCATCAGAGTACCGGCAAAACGGAAATAAATTATTAAATAACTAGAATATTTCCCGATGATAATATTTAATATATGATATTGCTGAGGGAATCACGAGTACTTATATCTAATAAACATCAAATTTTCTATTGCGTAATATATTTCAGGAGACACGGTAGTGTCTCGGCGCTAAGCCAAGAGCAGTGACACTATCGTGTTTCTTTACGCGAGACCGCGAGTTTAAGTATAATGAAACAACAGATTATATATTAAGTAAACAGATTATACATTAAATAAACAGAATCTACATTTAGCTTTTCGTATTTAACAAAGACTTTTTCATTTATCCTTTATTCCTATACTTCTCTGAATCGGAATTTAAAAGATTTCACAATAAATATAAATCAATGAATCATTCTTAAATGTAGTTGCAACTTTACGACTTTCAACAGAACTCTTAGCGGAAGTTTCGCGCGTTATTCTCGCTCGATTACGGGAACTTCCGATTAACTTCGAACGGCAAATTGCGCGCTATAAACTGTAACACGTAACGTATCGATCGGACGCGCATTAAAGGTGCGAGTCGTCAAAGGTAAATTGCGTGTACCGAATCGGTCAATTCTGCAACCCTTGCGATATAACAGCATCAACTCGAAATCCACCATCCTTGACACGGCGGTAGTGGTATCGCGTTGCGCAACGCGGCACTGTGACATAACGCGGGCTCTCCTCTCTGGAGCCGATGAATCCCGCCGCCTAACGCCGACTTGAACGTAAAACAGTTCCACCGTCGCGCAAACGCTCGAGTGTGTGAGTAAGCAGGCAATGCAACAAGTGTCCTGAGGTTTTGAATCACAAGCAGATCGCGGCATGCGAGAGAGAGAGAGAGAGAGAGAGAGAGAGAGAGAAAGGAGAGAGGATGGGAGGCCGAAGAGTGGGAGGGTGGTCGCAGGGGCCGACGATGAAGGGTAGAAAGAGACGGTGTGCTGAGGGTGCGAGATAGAAAGAGAGAGAGGAAGAGAGAACGAGAGAACAGATATGATACCCAAGAGAGAGGTTTACGCGAATGCGCGCCGGAACATGTGAGATGACGTGTGGTATCGAGTGTTCGACGCTTGAACGCCTCGATGCCTTCCTTCGGGAACGGTAAATATCGCGTGTCGCGGGCAACCATGCAGGAATTCACCGCGTTTTGCCGATAGCGCCCGAATTCGGAATTCGATCGCTTCGTGGATCGACGGATACTCGATGGTTAGTGACGAGTCTAATACCAAAGACTCCAATACTGAGAGATATCGTTTACGCGCAATGAGCGGTTGCGGGGCTCGACAATTGGAGACGTCAACTTACGTTTTTAATTATAAAATAGTACTTTTTTTATTTACGTGCGACGTTTTAAATTTCTAAACTGAGAAGACAAAGTGCGTACATTTTTTTAATATAATTTTTTTTTAAATATGAAATTTTTTAAATCATAGCCACAACTTACCGTTCTGTAGGTGCGCTTCTGACCAGCATGTTTCCCAGGACGTCCTTCGAGATCAACATGAACGGCGTGGATGATATCGAAGAAATTCTCCACAATCGCGACTTTTTTATACACTCTTCCAGGTGGGACTGTACCTTCGGCACCATTTAACGCCTGTGAACAGAATACACGAAATGATAAGAAATTTAACTTATTGTTATGTGTAACTATAATAATTTAATATGCAATAAAATGTTACTTTGTTATTAGTAATAAATAGCAAGATATGATTTTATATTTTCGCGTTCTCCGTCATCTGACAATTTTAGACAAAGCGAATATATAATTTAAGTGATTCGATATTTTATCAAACGTTTTACACACATAAATATATTTTTTAAAACCTTTTCAAGAACTATATTATATTCAAACGCCACCTATTATCTAGAAGGTAACTTCCCTTCAACTTTCCCAATTGGTAAGCGTGTTTAGTTCACAAGCTATTACCGACGTTGACTTCAACAGTCTACTTTATCGACTACTGGTAAATCAGTTTTCTCTTTCTTATTATTCGCTATCGGTAAAATAGACTTCTTTGCTACATCAATTAAAAGAAAAACTACTAATCATATAATTACAATTTTTGTGATTGCAACTATAAAGTTTTAGTAAATCTGGAAAAAAACAAAATTAAATATATTGTATTAAGCCAATATGATGTGCTATCTACGTTTTCCTACATTATCTATATCGTAAAAGAATAGATTTCCGTCAATTGTGATTCCAAAGAAAAACTTTTTTTCAATAATTTTGTTCTTATTCTATTATACGTAAGATCAATAAATACGTCACAATATTATGGAAAACTATTTAATAATACATTTATATTTAAAAAGATGCGTTCACTAGAATCAGAATTTCACTCAGACTGATTAAGACAAGTATAGACGCTGGATTTTATCTTGCAATGCAACCTCCTAATCAAACTTCATCGTTATCTATCTCGCCTGCATTAACGGAATTCCTCATTAACTGCGCGAAATTTGTCTTTGTCCGGACCAGGGTTGAGAACCGCGGCGCGTTCTGCGTAATCTTAATTAATCTCGTCCTAAGTACCGGCATCGCCCGCGGGCATGGTCGCGGTCAGATTGTTCCAGCGAACTTTGCGACCTCAAGAAGTTCGACGCGCATGCGCGACATTATTGTATTTCCCTAAACACCTGTTGAAGGGTAAAGTTGAACTCGTGGAGTTTAGCGCACGGGCTTAAGTGGCTGTGGTCAAGCGGGATAACAATAGCGACGCCTATCCGATCACATTCGCAAACCGCCGCAATCTTTCGAGGGGAAAAATCACCCTCGCTCGAATTAATAATTATCGCTTTCAAATTGCCCTCTTCGAAGCACGGCATTAATGGACTTATGCAGAATTCAAACAATTTTCAATCGTCGTGGGAATGCTTTATTTAATTGCTTCAATTTTGTGTCTCGATAAAGATACAGAACGTAATTAGATTAATAGAAAATCGGTATTGAGTATACATTTACGAATATAAATCCGAACATTTATTCAAAAGTTTGTCAATCAGAGAGTCGAATGGAGATCTTTTTATTGCGGAATGTGCGTAAGGCAGATCTAAATATAGACAGATTCCACAAAAAGTAGCTTTTAAATTGACCGCATCTTTTGTTTGAAATTATATTCCTCTGTTATTTAACCCTTCGTGGTCATTGAGGATAGAGGGGACCCCAAAAAGGTATGAGGCTTTATATTTTTAAGGTCTTTTTTTAAAATGGGACTTAAACTGTCATTTATCCAAAGTTCAAAATACCCTTTCTGCGCCTTCGGTCCCATATTGTTTCTTGGATGTCAGTGTCTTTGCGATTTTTTTTAAATACGTTAAATTCAACAATAAGAAATATAAGTAATGACCGTAATGGTCAAAGCTAGATCTTTAATGCTTAAATAATTCAATCTGAATTACTATATATACTATATATGTACTTGCATACCTTATTTGTAGTCATTCGAACTGCGCGCGCCGAATTGTTTTTCCGGACGCAATTAAACTATTGTAGTAATATCGCGAATTAAATTGACAAGCAATTTTTAATAATTTGATACTCAATCAGGCATCATATCGAGAAGATGTCAATGAATTTACTGTTTAAGTTTATTGAAAAACTGTAAATAAATTTATATTGCGAAAAATATTACCTCGACCGAAAGTTGAACTCGGATCTCTTGTATTCCGTACGGGCGTCCTAAGCCTTTAGACTACCGAGGTAATATTTAAATATGCTAAAATTAAAAACTATAAAAAAACCACTGCATTTCCGTATTCTACAATGTTTAAAGTATGTTCAGTAATTTTTGTGATTTTAAAAAACAAAAGCTGTAAATACGGCAATCAATTAAAATATGTTAGGGTCATTTTGCCCCCTGTGTGACCAACATAAAATTCTCAGGAGGTGTAACCACGAAGGGTTAAAGCACGTCGGTGACGATTTATCACCTTAGAAATGCCTATTCTGAAATTATTAAGCCTCTCATATCTTCGGAATACAAAAGAACTTCCTGCAATAATTATAATTGTCTTATCGTAGCTTTTAGAGATACTTTTAGATTTTTATTATCATTATATATAGGACTTTTAAATGCGATAGACACCGAGTACTGCGTCAGAGAATTAAAACGCGGAAGTGCGTGCACGCATACAATAAGTGCCCAACCAAAGGGGCTCAAAGAACTATCGGGGATAAATTTAGCCCTTTATCCAAGCTGCCCTCAGTGTCGCTTCGCGTTACACGGTCAAGCTAATTAAGCGCATCTCACCCTCACCTTTACTCACAACATCTACATCAATGATTAGATGATCATTTAATGCATCAATGACCGTTGAATCAACATCTGTCCGGTCAAAGGAGCGGTAGAACTGGCTTTATCGCTCTGTCAAATTACCAGGAAAGCCGAGAGCCCGATCTCACTTTCGCCAGCGTCTCTTTCGAGATAAAGATACGTCGGTGAGATCCGCATTCACTTCTAATGCTCAACGCTAAATGTGACCATTCGATTCTGAATCTTTTTTGCGATACTATAAAAGTCGTGTTCAAGATCGTGAAGTGCTAATCAACTGCGATACGATTAAAATCTTCCTGAAAGAGCAATTATTGAAAAAAGATAACAACGTGACACATATATACAAGATTTGAAAGAAGTTTTTAAGAAAAACGAATCTTGACGGAAGTGATTTTTTTTCTCTAGCAAACGAGAATTTCAGAAAAAAATGCGTGACATGTTATTGGATGAAAAATAAGACAACAAATTTATTCTCGAACATAAAAAAGCAACTGTAGGAAAATCTTTTACATTATTTTTTAAATTATTTTTTAATAATCATAAAATTTCAAGGAAAAGTTTCTATTCATTTTTTAATAACAAAATTATCAGAAGTGATTTAAAAGAGAGTTACTATATTCGCTGTAATTTAATATTGAAATCTATATTGTTCAGCTTGTAATTCTAGCAAAACCACAAGCTACATAAAAGTTATAAATGTACGTAAGCTAAAAAGGAAATTTAAAAAATTGATCAAAAAATGAGTTAAGATATATTTACTCATGATTTTAAAAATATGTCAATTGAATGATAATGAAATAATTATGATCGATTGTATCTACTCAGACAACAAAAAGTCTAAAATCGAGACATAAGACGTTTTAAAAATGTTTTAGGTCTCGTTTTTGTACATGCGTGTCGTCTGAATATCTGCTCCTTTTAATCGACCGATTCGTCGAGAAGAAAATCGCGAAGACGTACAAAGTACGAGCGTTACACCGTAGTAAGAAAGAACACGTCGAGAGGGAGATGTTCTCCTCAACACGACGAGACGGTCCAGAATAGAAACGCGTCACCGCCGCCATAAATCCCTATATGAGGCGCGTAAGACCCCGGCGGGGCCAAGTTTGCGGCGGTACGGCAAACGAAAATCCGGATAGGTATAGCGGCTGTTTTTAAAGCCCCCGCGGACCGCGAACGAGTTTGCATTTTAAACGAACCCGAACGTTGCCACTGCCGCTGCCGTCGCTGCGGCGCAATGCCGAGGGGAGAAAACAGCGCGACACGGCGACCGGCGAAGCGGATTAAAAAAATTCACAAGGGAGTCGCGCCGCGCCACACCGCTCAGTATCGGAATGCCGCGAATCGCGCGCGGACGAGGGAGAAAAGTCACGTACCGGGTGGTCCGTGCAAATCATTTCCTCTTCCGGCGTAGATAATAGGCGGAACGCTCGCGCAATGAGAAAAAAGAAGCACCGAAGGAAGAGAGCGCGGAATCGCTCATCGTCACCGGCGAGCACTTTCGAATGTTTCCGCTCTCGCGAGATATCGGTGAGATATCTAAACGGCTAAACGCGCGCGAGTTTTCACCGCCAACTAATGCGCCGTTCGCGTGCGGTAATTGCGATATTTAAAATATTATAGCATATGTTCAACATAAATTGACATCCAATCCGTATAATCTAGTTAAGATATTCTTAGAATAATTTTTTTATTGCGATACGTAATTACATATATTTACCGATACAGTCTTACACTGTATTACGCAATAGCGATGACAGGCATGAAAGTACGCAGGGAGGAGCTTATTCCCCCTCCTCCAAATTTTGGCAAATGGAAATAATTAAACTACAAAAATCATTTTTATGACAAATGTTATACGCTTATATGGCTAATGTGTGGCTCATGCTTTATTTGTAAGAAATGCTGAAGATTCTTAAAGACTGACTTTAATATATGTATTTTAATTTTATCAGATAAATTTTTACCACCTACTGACTGAAATTCTAGATACGCTCGGAAGATCTAAAATGGATGCAATGATTTTCACGACAATATGCTATCATCTCTTTTGAGAACGGTATATCCAGTTTAGAAGCGGCTCTGGTACAACTCTATACTCGCTACTTAAACGACAATATCACGGAATTCGCGAAGTCGCTTGTAACCGCGTCGTCGCCGGTGGCTATAAAACACAATCCACGCGAGCTCGGTCTCGCTCAGAGAGCGCGTATCAATGAGACGAGGACGACCGCTCTGCTAGCCTCGGCTATTGAAACAGTACCGAAGTAGCGTCGTAACGTTGCATAACAACGATACTAGGAAGCGACGGGAAAGTAGCACGACATCGTTGGTGTGCGCGCGCGGGCAGGGGGGCCGACCGTTAAATATTCTCTCAACGAGGTCGGATTACCTCCATTACACCCGGCAAGCGACGATGATAACGACAATGGCGATACGACGACCCAAGCAGGCAGACAGGCAAGCAGGCCTGACCATAGTACCGAGAAATCCTGACGCAGTTTTGCTGGCACGACAATCACCGAGCTTAGGATATCAGCTCTCCTCGGGGTCGTTTCTTCGGTGTGCCGGAGTCCGGGAAGCGTATGATTGGGTTAGTTTTGGTTTGTTGGGACGGGACACGGTCGGCCGGGCCACCCAGTAGCCATTTAGATAAACGACCGGCCCCTGTTGAGTGCCGCGGGATGCCAGCGCGAGAGAAGCCAGAGAAGAGGAATGGGAAAATAGGAGAGAAAGACAATATGCGAGAGAGAAACAGGGAATGAGAGACGATCGTGTTAACGAGGAATACAGATCCGCGAGAGGAAAAGCTTCGATCCAAACACTGAAATCATATCCCCGGTATCCAAGGAGAAAAAGTATTCGAAATCGAGAAAATGGAACAAAGAGATGCGACGAGACGTAGTGGTTCCGTTCGAACAGTCACCCTTTCGCCGGAAGCAGAACCGAGTTTATTACAGCATTTCTTCGACTATTGTGTTGCGATGATATTGTGGAATTTTTTCGATTAGCGATTAAATTAGATATATTACGTACAAATGCCCAGACATGTCTTCTTTCTCGTAACGGCAGAATTTTAAATTGCTTCGACTATTCTATTTTATAAAAAAAAAAGAATTTCTAAGTAAACTTATAGAACTTTGGAAAATATATTAGCTGCAGTTGAAATAAATTTGTTTGATTATATTGTATAAAAAAGTATTTACGTAATGTAATGGAAAATTGTAATGCAATACACAAAAATAAAATTAATAGAAAATGCAACAAAGTCCAGAAAAGAGGAGAATTTAAATCAGCGATTTTCGATTACAATTGTTAAGTATATTAAATTAGTATGAACTATCGCACTGCTGGTTACTTTAGCACATACAGTGCTGAAGATATATAGAAGTTATGGAATATTTTTTTTCGGAATCCTTCGTCGACACAATATTCTTATAATCTAGAGGAAGATATTAGAAAGAGATTTCGATATTGGGGCGTGGAGATATCGGTTTGAAACGAGCATATCGAATCTATCCGACGAAATCGCACCGAAGCAATTTCGAACTTCTCCAATGCGGCCACGGCTTCTTTGGTAACTCGAGCCGCCGAACATGAGGATAATTTACAACAAGTGTATCGATCGGTTCGCGGAGGCGAAAAGTACTCGATTGGTGCCGTTTATATATATATATATATATACTATATGTACATATATGCGCACATATTGTATATAATATTATACGTATATATTATATAATATATATATTTTACACAAATTAAAAAGAAAAAATTATTACTTACTAATTTATAATGTTATACACACACGCGCACGCACGCACGCACACACACACGCACGCACACACACACACACACACACACACACACACACACACACACACACACACACACACACACAATAGTACTTATTTATAAATGTATGTGCATGTGTATATATTGACAATACAATTCTCAATTCCCGCGAAATCGCACTACGCTAATCACAGCTTTTTTTTGTTTACTGACGATTTTTCCTCGCGGCCGTTTTATTCGCGCTTTTTAAATCCAAAAGCGCCGACTGTGGATTTTTCCGATAACGTCCGCTCTCTTGGTACATCCCGCGAACCGCGTTATCGAGGTCAAACCCACCATAAAGCGTCCCATTAGCTCCGGGCGTACTCGCGTTACACCCACAAACCGCTACAGATCGATACAGAAAAATGCGAGCGGAACTTTCTTCGCATCATCTATTCCAACTGAATCATTTTAGTATATCCACCTTATCCTCTTTATATCAAATTCTAAAACTTTACTATTCGATATCTTTTATGAACATCTCAATTTTAAAAAAACATTTTTAAATTTCACATACACATTATATATATTCATTAAAACAAATAAAATGTATACACAGTTGGAAAAAATGTGTTGAATTTAACATAAATCGCATGTCCCAAACGGTCCACTCAAATTTTTGAATTAATTTTACACAAGATGAATATGTTAGAAGATAACACAAATATTATGTAAGAGAATAAATACAAAGAAAGATAACATCGACACAGTAAACATGCCGTGGGAACATATTTTTTTTCAGAAAATTAACATTTATGATATGTTAAATTAACACATATTTCATTCATTTGTCTTAGAATTTACATTTTAAAACATATTATTTTTATGTTACTTGTTCACTCATAAATTGTGTCATTTTTACACTAAGAAACATTGAATATCAATTTCACAAAAAATCTTTAAATAACATAATCACATTATGTTAAATTAACACTCGAATATGTTAAAAAATTCAACACAAATTGTTAACACAAACGTGAGTGGGCCGTTTCCAGCACAAATACACAAATTTTTTTACTGTGTAGAAACAGATGATTTACTCTGTTACCTTTCGAAAATCTTACAACCGAGTGTAATAAAGTA
The DNA here is from genome assembly GCF_001594055.1 of Mycetomoellerius zeteki. Lineage (NCBI taxonomy): Eukaryota > Metazoa > Arthropoda > Insecta > Hymenoptera > Formicidae > Mycetomoellerius > Mycetomoellerius zeteki. Next base: position 1,536,986 of record NW_017255975.1, read on the forward strand.
TTTCGTATGAAAACTATTCGTTGAAATTATTTAGCAATCAAAATTCCAACGTGCTTTATTTAAGTGTCGAAGGAAAATTTATTCTTTTAAATCGTGTGTAGAAATAAAAATGTAACTGCTGTTGTCTACGAAAATGCGACTGAAACACATTAGTAGATTAGACTCTTATCCCTAATATTTTTACCAGTAAAAGGGAGAGAGAATGGTTTTCCTCAAAAATTCCACTCTCAGCATCCTTGCCAGTAAGGCCGCTTTATCGCGATCGTAGCTATCAGAAAGTGTCCTGGCACCTTCTTGGAATACCGGACGAGCCTGGTACTGCGACGCGAGGGAAGACCCGTCGGATCCCCCTCTGCGGAAACGCGAGGGAGGGAAACTTTCATCGCTCTCTCGGTCGACCCTAACTGTCCACTCGTAAAACCACTCGTCGTTCCGAGAGTCGTCCGTCCGAGTGGCTCCTCATCGCATCGCTAACGACGACGACGACGATGATAACGATAACGATGACGATGACGATGACGATGACGATGACAACGACAACGACCACGACGACGATAACTACGACAACTACGACGATGACGACAATGACCACGACGACGAAGCGCGCGAATCGATAAGAGAGGTAGGCAGGTAGGAACTCACACCAGCGCGCCGACCTGGAATCCAGGACGGCCCGTGACCGGAAACCGATCGCGCGCGCCGGTCGCGCGGCCAATCATCCGAAAAGCCGCGTCCGGCACGCTTGCTAACCGAACGATCCAATGGAAAACCGGAACGGCCGCCCGTCCCCGGAAATACTCTCGCGGACATCAAAGACCGCTTCGACGAGATTGTATGAGCCGTGATAATAATCGCCTTCGTAATTCCACGTGTAGAGGATCTCATATCATCACATTCGTTTGTTCAGGAATTGACAATTTATAGAAACGATCTGGCAAAACTCATATACTAAAAAATAGTTTCTTAGTGTTTTCGAGTGGGTTTGACTCGACCAAGATCGGTTAACCCATGTTTGATCCGAAAATATCATGATCTCGTCCGATACTTTCAGAATCAGAAATCAAAATAAAGCATATGACATCATCGATCCGACCCGGGTTAGGTTAAAACTCATTGCACTCGAAAACGCTATTAGTGTCGATGGATGTAAAAAATCGCGTGCCTCTTTTTCTTTTTTTTTATTAATATTGAGAGCTTTTAACGGAAACAAAATTCTCAAGATCAGCAGATATATCAATCAGCAGATAGATCAATAGATATTGAAATATCTATTGTCGTCAGTTTCAATCATTATTACATTTTTTAGGAATTTCATGATACGTGATTACTAATTAATCTTTAAATAGGCAGGTAGTTTAAAGATACAAAAATTGGTAGATGGAATACTCGGAACATCCCAAAAAATATTTTACAGTTATTTTTATAGTTGTATATTTACTAGTATTATAGTCATAATTAAATTTACATAAGTTATATCCTCATGAGATAGAAGAATGTAAAAATAACGAACTTTAAGATTTTTAGACATCTGGGCAATATTTCTTATCTTCCTTTTCCAAAGAACCAGGTTTTAAAGAAAACTATGGAAACCTAGGATGCTGTGATCATACCATCTACCTACCTAAGGTTAATACAACGATTGAATGCCAATAATTTTTTATATCATTCTATGTGTGTGTATAGCAATCTGTCATATTATATTTCTCTAACATTTGTAAATATTTAACATTATCTAGACTTCGGATGCTGTTGAGTAAATTTGAACGTGAGAGACTTCCGGATGTTTCTCCACTGTATTTAGATTATCGTGCTTTATTTTTGACGCAGCGTCTCGTTGAACGACTACGACCAAGTATCGCGACTAAAATGAATGCGCGAAATACCGACGCTCTAACACGTTTAATTGGCGGTCGAATAATTATAACCGATGGGCAGTATCACGCTTGCGTAACCCGGTGTCACGAAATGTCAGATGAACGCAACGTTAAAGTCAAGCCGACGTGTGGCGTGTGAGCGAATGGTCGCGTTTTATTACAACGTTATTACGTTTCATCGTGACGTTTTGTACTATCACAATGACGATGCGAAATATCAGCATTTAACCTATCATTCTCGTGTCCTATCGGACCGGCAGTTCCTCTCACAGCTCTTATGGAAAAGTAGTACAACCTGAACCTTTTTTCATTTGCATCCTCTCTACTTAATGCTATGTAACTAATAACTGTATCTAATGCAGCTATATCATGACAAATTTTCTCTATCAATATACACATCTCAATTAATATCGGATTTAACAAGTATAATTGATAGATTATAATAATACACAATAATATTATGCAACACAATAATTGATGGGATTGGCGGAATAAAGGCACAATTCTACTTAGGTCCTTTTTTCGGAGATTAGCGCAAATAAATGAGGAATTGATGTTGCTTACATTAGTTAAATATGAACGTGTTTCGATTGTCCTGTAGTGATGAAAATGGTATAATCTATGGAAAAAGGGCATGAATGATTTAAAATCATTAATGAGATTTTTATCAGAGACTGAACGAAAATGATACGATGGACAATAATGTCTTTTCATTACGATATATTTACGTTAAAAAATCTTACGAAAACTCATCAGATGATGATTGAACATTATTTCAATTTATTTTGTACAAGTAAAAATAAAATGCATTTCATATTCATTTTGTATTTCTTCTAGAAGAATGTGAAAATAAAAAACATTTCTGCAGTTCGTAGTCTTTTCTTTCTATCGATTCTTACAATATTATTATCAATATTCGGGAAAAGGGACTGAGTGAATTTTTTAAATTGCAAATAACTTTTTAAATATTGATCATAATAAAGAATATTAATATAAATTATAACATACAACTTCTCAAAGACATTATATAAATATACATTTATAGTAATACTGTTCCCATTTGTGGTATAATAAAAAAGTAACAAGTTATTTTAGTTTTTATCAAAATCAAGATTTTATAATTAGGCCTTTTTCCGCCAATCCCCTCAATTAATAGAAAATAATAAATATGAAAAATACTTAATTTCGCACTTACGATATAATCGCGTTCTTCCAACGATTTATTATTTCGCTCTAAATCGCGTCGAGCAGGGTCACGCTAAACTGTCATGCGATTCCCGACGAGAAGACGTCGCGTTATCGGTTGTTCGCTCTGTCTCTTTCTCTTTCTCTCTCGAAGTACTGTCATGCTGACGTAAAGTGAAACGAAGCGCGAGGTCGCTCCGTATCTCCTTCTTCTCTCCGTTCAACACGTGAAGAGAGATCACGATCCTCCATCTATCTCCTGGCTCCCAGTCTGTCACGGATTCCCCCTAGTGTTCGTCGCGCATCGACCGCTGTCGTGGGACGAGTACAGACTAGAGACTCGAATCCGATATGTAATGTACGTTGAGAAGATCGCTGACATATGCATGCCCCCTTGGTACCGAACACGGTATTCACTAAGTCCGATCGAGTAATGCCCTCGGACTTAAGAACCACGGTGATCATACGCATATACGGTCGCGAATGAGGTACGCGTGCTGATCCTCGAAGCTACAGAGAGAGAGAGAGAGAGAGAGAGAGAGAGAGAGAGATGCAGAGAAAGTGCAGACGAGAGAAACGGAGGAAGAGGAAAAGAATAAGGAGAAAAAGGAGCAGGAGAAGAAGAAGGGCCCGGATTCAGCGTCGAAGAGACTTGACAGGGAGCCTAAACGGAATAAATTATTACACGAGCTCGTCGCCGTGATCCCCCCCCTCCGTCTCCTCGTTCCCCTGCTTCTTTCTCTAAGGACGGATGCCACCCCGCCGTTAGCCGTCGAGTGTGCGGGCCGCCCTCCCGGCACAAAGATTCATATCTGACTCGAGGAGGCCCCCCCGAGCCTCTCCCCAGCTGCGCCTTCAAACGGGACCCCTAAGCCCGGAGCGGGACGGGATCCGGACAATACTTGTCCGTTTGGTCGACAGCGACGGCGGCGACGGCAGTCGCGAACCAAACTTCGGCATTCTCTGACTCCTCTGTCTCTTCACCGCACTCCATCCCGCTCACACTCACGTTCTCCAAGCACGTTTCCCCTCGCTCTCGCGCAGGCGTCGCTTGGAACCGCCTGCGGTGTCGGAACAGAGTAAGCGGGACAGCCGGAGCGTAGGGGAGGGGGAGAGAGGGGCACGGCGTAGGACGAAGGGGGAGACACGAGGTGGGGAAGCTCGTGGCGCGAATGAAAGAGCGAGAGCGAATGAGCGAAGGAACGAGGATGGTATCCGCGACAAACTGGAAGTCACGAGGAGAAATACTACACACGCAGAGACTCTCCATATCTATGTTCCGAGACGAGGAAAGAGAGGCCGCGCGCAGAAGGATCCGCGAGAAGTGAGAAAGAAAGAGAGACAGAGCGGGATGAAAAGCGGGATACCGTCAGTGTGGTGGAGCGACGGTAAGCGCTGGTAGAAGTAGCGGCGACGAAGTAGTGACGGTGCGACGATGGAAAAGTGGTGGAGGAGGAGGAGGAAAAGAAGGAGAAGGAGGAGTAGGACGAGGAGAGACGCTGGGGAGACGGAGGAGAGAATCTCCGGAGATTCCATGCGTGGAGAGCCGTACGTGGAGGAACGGGCCAGCCAGACTGGGCCGCTAGCCTTGCTAGTTGCACGGAAGGCAGGCAGCTGCCAGCCGGCTTACCGCCGCCGCGCATTATACGGGACAAGCGGGAGAGAGGGAGAGAGAGAGAGAGAGAGAGAAAGGGGCAGAGTTAAAGCAGGAGACATTCCGAGAGGGGGACAAAAGGGGGTAGCGAGAGCGCGTGAAAAGAGTCGCGGCAAGTCCGGACCAGCCCGTAAGTCTCGCGGTAAAAAACACGCGCTTAAAGAGAGAGAGAAAGAGAGAGAGGGGGTGGACAGAGAGAGAGAGAGACGCATTGCGTGAAACCTAAATCACGCGGGAGAAACCGCGTTATGCCGAGACCGTTCTCCACCTCGGTCGACCGATCGGTCGGCCGGCTAATATAATATCAGCGACGCCTGGAAATGCGATAAACCCCGTCGCGCCGTCCTGACCGTCGCGTCGCGTCACAGCGCGGCCCGCCGGCTCTAATTAGCGGCTCCATATCGGAAATCGATGCCGGTGTAGCCGCGCCGATGTAGTATTCGCGGTCGATTAAGAGCGTGTCTCGGCTAAAAGGTAAAACGCGGCTCACCAGCGATACGCGCGCGCGCGCGTCTACGGTTCTATTTCTTGAATATATCTCATCGAAAACGCGCGCTACTAATCCCCACCGATCGAGACTAATTAACGATTCGGTATATATCGAAAATCCATATGTTGGACGACAATGTAACGTTCGCACAGTCGATTAAGAATGTCTCGATAAAAGATAAAAGCCTAAGTGCACTAACATCCATTTATGTACTCTCTCTCTCTCTCTCTCTCTCTCTCTCTCTCTCTCTCTCTCTCTCTTTTATGTGGAACTTATTTTATCGAAGACTGCTATTTCTCGAGACGATCCAGGTTGTTTCTCATTAGCGATTCCATATTGAAAATCAATTTAATATCTATTCTCGATCGATTAAAAACATGTTCTGATAATATATATAGAATTATCAATAATTTTATTTATTATTTTCTATTCTTTATATATCAATAATTTTATCTATTATTTTCTATTCTTTATATATATTTTATCGAAGTATAATGCTACGCTAATGCGGTTTGTGGTTTCTAATTACTGATTGTATATCAGAAATCGATAATTTAATCAGCAATATGGTATTTGCAATTGATCGATAATAAGTCTTGCAATATACTATTAAATATATGAAAACTTTAAACTTTCTTCTGTGGCAGAACAACTTTGTCAAATATAACACGTTAAATGTAACAATAAATATTATTTATATTTTTCAAGTTATAATTATCCATTTTCTGTAAAACATTGCAAATGATGGTTGATCGTAATTGATATCGATTACGTTAAAAGTATCGCCGTAACGAAAGACTATCTATTTCACAGCAATCTGCGTAACAGCACGAGAACGCTAATTGAATCGAAAAAACTGGATAGCATCGTCGGCGAATGATTTGCAGGAGTCAACGGGGTCATCCGCCAATGGAAGGAAAGGTCGCGAACTCCTAGACTGCGTCTGGCACGAAAGAAATCGCCAAGCTTGGAACAGTACCAGAAACTTTCCGAATACGAAATCCGCGATTCCTTTCGAACTGAAGCATTTAGGACCGAAAGTTTAACGCGGTGACTTGCGCGATGCGCAACGAAATAAATATGTGTGAGAGTAAGACAGAAAGAAAAAGAAATATATTTTGAGTTCTTGAATATTATATGATTAGCTATCGAAAGACAAGTGTTAGGAGTGCTATTCTAGATGATAAAATGTTAACAAGTATTTTGAGGTTTTCGATTAGGCGATTATTATAAACTTGTGAATAAGACTCTACTTTAGCAGAATTTAATTATTGAAAGAGCAATTTGGAGAATTGACATTTTCGCGAGATTACCTACTATATATATTGATTATTTTCACAAAAAGCAAAAAGATCTATTTTAAGTCGAAATACATAAAGAAAATGAAAATTTTTTAACTAAAAATAAATATTTCTTTAACCACCTTAAAAAGGTATAATATAAAATTATACTTTATAAATGATAATATTTTTCAATTTTCAGAGCCAATATTCTTAATGTTGAAAATCAAACATTATATGGCTGACAACGTCGATAACATATCTGATAATTTGATTTTAGTTAAAATAGAATAATTAATTTCCATTGATCTCTTAAAACTGTTTGAGACCGCACATGATTAATTCCATGTGTCTATCATAGTAAAATTAGATCCACTGGTGCAATCTTGCATCACCTTACTTAAAAGCAAAGTCAATCGGCAGCTGGCCGGTTTCCCAGGAAGCCCGTCGATAGCGAATCACAAGGGACGTTGTTCAACCCCGATTTACGTGAATACGCCAGCGGGGCGACAAACGTATTACGGAAGTGACCGCGCTTCTATCCTCTGTGCTCTCATTCTCCCCCCCCCCTCTCTCTCTTTCTCTTTCTTTTGCACTTTACCATTCCGCCTCTCTCATTCATCAAGCGAGTGCGTGCGCGTGTTTGCGTGTCCTCCTATGGTCAGCGACAAAAAAAAAAGAGGTAAAAAAGAGAAGAGGACCTCCACTGCGGTACGAGTTCGCGTTTCCATCCTCGTCGACATTGGAAGCCGGAGACCACGGGGTAGAGAGCACGATCCGCAGTCAACGCGAACGATATAAGCCCCGTCTCGCCCACCCCCGCGTCGCGCGCTCGTCCTCTCTGTCGCCGTCTGTCTACCCGATTCAACCCCCTCGTGACACCCTCCCAACCCCAACGTCGTCCATTCGTCCATCCTCTCTGTCCGCCTGGCGTGTCGGATTTCTGTTTGCGTTACCGTGTCACGCATCGAGCCTCGTCGCTTCGAATTCGATGGTGTTCTCATCCCCTGCCCACCACCGCCGATGCTGCGCGTCGCACACGCTTTCCCATCGAATGTACGTGTGTAATCCGGAGTCTCTCCAGCGAGACATTCCGGCTAATAATTCCTTATTGCCGTAAATCGCGAGAATGCTCGTTGGATCGTTCGCCCGCTCGCCTGCCCGCCCTCTCCTGCACTCGGTCCAAGTGGATTTTCGAGTGATCGAGCCGCGCGAGTCTGATTACGCATCGCAATATTCTGCACCGTGTTAACGGCACCTGTCAGTATTTTTAATCAACGGAAAGTATAAAAGCGTTTGCGATAATCTTCGCGATTACCACACATAACCAACATATTATATATATATATATATACATATATATATATATATATGAAGGAAAAGAGAAAGCAAATTTTATAAAGTATATATATAAGATTTTTAACTTGTCATATTTATGAAAGAATGTTTTTTATGTATCTTGTTAGAATATCATTTATGAATATAATTATTTTCATATCATTTTCTTGGCATCCATTAATCTACTTTCATGATTTCGTAAAATTAATGATATACATAATTATTAAAAAATGCATAAAAAGAATAAAATGCCATATGCATGTAAAATCTTTTATCAATCTTCGTTATAATTATTGAATTTGAAGTTGCCACATTTTTTTATTTAAAAAATTTGTTTTTTAAATATATATTTTCTTGCCTTTCATCGGTTTATTTCCACGACTTTGCAAAATTAAATAATACACGAATTGTCAAAAAAAATACATAGAAATAATTTGATGCGCGTAGAACCTTTGATCTTCGTTTTAATTATTAAATTACAAATGTAGTCCACACGTTTATCGTGAGGTTAAAGGATACGAGTCATCCCACGCGCATCATAAACCTATCATTGATATGATATGCGTGGTCAGTACACGTGTGTGCGTATGTGTACGCATAATATATTGTAACGGTGAAACCTGGCTGGAAGTTGCTCTCATTTATGTCATTTTATTATAACGGCGCCAATCAATTACAGCATTAATATCATTTCGCGCCGAGTTTGATCAGACCCAAAACCCGCAGCCAACGGCAAGACAGGAAATCACATGCGCGTGAAACAATCGGTGGAAAATATAATTATCGTCATTATCACCAACATCATTCCAAACAGAATATTCTATTCACCATCGAAGCTCTAACAATCTATCATTTAAAAAGCTTCTATAAATCTGTATCAAATCAATATGGAAAATCAAGCAGTTGGGTAGATAAGAAAGTGCTCCAGAAAGTCCGAGATGATCCGTAAAATGTGCTGGTATCCGATACGTAAGCGAATCCTTCGCCCATTCCCTATTTCATCTAAGCACGCGACCATAATCGAATCCAACACGAGCGCATTCCGCGTGGCTAGTACCGCTCCGGAAATATCCCGCTGGTAGCATCTGAATAGGGAAAAAGCCGACGGGCGCGCGATCATCGGGCGTGTTCGATGCGTACAAGTTGCGGCTTGCTTCGGAAAGCGGCCTCGCCTATCTCGTTATCCGGTTTCAGATCTCTCCTCTCCGGTAAAACGGTAGCTGCTATACATGTTCGTGGCAGGACGGAAGAGAGAGGGGAAAAGAGTGATAGAGAGAAAGAGATCCTCGCGTGCGCGGCGAGTCGCATGATACGTACCGACACGGATTCTCGAGCACGGTACTGCAGAACTGGGGGGTTTCGCTTGCGCATGATTTGAAAAGTTGATGGAAACGGCTCGGAAGATGTAAAAGCCGCGGCGCGCCTCCTCTCCACAAAAGGCCTCGCTATCCATCTACTCGCGCGCTCGCGTTCACGCAACGCGTACAGCTCTCTCTCCACCTTCTCCTCCACCCCTTTTGCTCTTGCTTCTCCTTCCCTCGCTCTCCTACTCGCGCCTCTCTTGCTGAGTTGCTCTACGGCACTCGCAGCCGCACGCTTTGTTTTTCCGCTTTCCAACGTTATCGCGCCCTTTATGTTCCCGCTCGGCGATGCACCGTCGCGCCGCCGCGAAAAAATAGCAAGAACGAGAATATCCGACCGCAGTCAGACTGCGAACAACGGAGAGAGATTCCGGGACATTATCATGTATATTCTTATTGCATATTACGATGCACTCCGAAACGTATCATTATTTTGAAATCAAAATATTTTTATTTTTGCGAATAAAAATGACAGGATTGATGACTCAGCTAGAGCGAATATTTTGTTGCTTCGATTGAGCATTGCAGGGTCTTAAAAATTTTTGAAAGTTTAGAAATTCTTTTTTTTATAACTTAAAAAATACTTTGAATTTTAAACATTGACAACTTTCTCTGAGAATCTGTCTGGAGAATCGTCTGAATAAATGTAATTTTATTAATTTATACATACTTGTTAATTTGTACTCCACTAACTGTGCTTTCATTTGCCCATTTAATTTCTTTGTTAATTTTGAATATCGAGAATCTTTGGGCTGTTATTTTGTTTTTAAAAGTTTTCATGGAATGAATTCGTTTCATTTTACGTTTTCTGATTTCGCAAATTTGTTTACATATTTCTGACTTTGTTTCGAGAATTCCTATTTTGTTTTCGCGTGTATGCCATTGTGTGCAATTCTTTTGCGGCTATATAATGAAAGGAAAAGATAAGCTACTGGTCGTATCGTTTTTGTTGCCAGAAAAGAGTGCTATTAAAGAAAAAGAAAAAAGAATAAAAAATGATATGCTGTTGAATTTATTTCGCACGTTTTGGATCCGTTTTTTTGTGGCTGAACTAGTGTACACTTTTGGAACTTAAAGTGAGATAGATATATTTGACATTTGGCGAAAGCGAAAAAGAGAGAAAAAACAAATCTGGTAGACAAAAGGTGTCACTCTGCCTCGCAAAGTGATATCAATCATTAAAGTTAACTTTTTAGGAAATATACTTCTTGAAGTAGTGAAGTGACATTCACTCTTGTCGGACTGGCGCAACTACATACCACTCTTTGGGAACGAAATTTCACTTCCAAAAATAGCGCAGGAATAAAAGAAAACAGACTTATTATTAGGCATCAAGATTTAGTCTTGACCATATATTGATCTGTTTTTAATTTATTTAATTTATTCATGTAGCAGAATGGATTTATTGTTAACCGTTTGTTAATTAGAATCCGAACTTGCTCGTTAATGTTAAAATTATTGATGTATCATTGATGACCAATAGTTAATAGCACAAAATTAGAGTCAGGAAAGAGTAAGACACACACACACACACACACACACACACACACACACACACACACACATACATACATGCGCGCGCGCGCGCGTGCCTATATCTCTTAGAAAGAACCGGTAAAACTGGAGCCTGATGCGCACGCCAGGCGTTTATTTCAAGATTGTCTGGCGAAGAAGGTGAGATCGCGGCTATTTGCTCCTGCAAGACCGTTCGATCTTGATTGTTTTATCGTTAAGATCAGGTGTATTAGAGATGGTCCGTGGAACAGCTTCCTATCCTCGAACAGCCGGCTGCATCGATACACCGATGCTGGTTCTACCGTCACCGCCGTATAGCTGTTGCTAGGTACCACGATATCTGATTGCACGCGGGAATATCGGTCCCTCCAGCCGATCCGGTACGGGCCTGTATCGACCTATACCGAGTATCGGTGGATTGAAGTATCCGTGGATTTTAAACGCTTTTCTCTCGATATCGACGCTCCGACCATTCGCAGCTGCAGTCCGAAACGGCAGTGATTTAAGTATCTAAAGTTCACCGAGCTCTATGGCCGCCTTCGTTTTTAGCTATGCGCGTTTATTTCCTACGTCGGAGAAGTCCCGTTTTAGCGAGGGAGATATTTCAACGCGCGTCGACATGGAGTTCTGTAGTTCGAAGAATGTATCGCGAGACGTTTTCTGTAGTGCTCGGTATTTTTACGATAGATCTGGGTTTTGAGTTTTCCTGCATACATTTTCGTTCAACGAATTGTTTATACCACGAACTGGAATCTATCTTTTCCTAAATTCTAAAAAATTCTTAAAAAGTTCTTCTCCACATATAAGTTTTCCGCTTTCAGTATTCAGAGCACGACGAAATCTAATCAGGTCTACCGCTCGTATGCAATACTATACGGACTACGTGCGTTCCACTTGCGATTCGGCCAATAATTGTATCTATCGCGTATAAAACAAGTCGAGTTTCAAAAATTCTCGGGGAAGAGGAAAAAAAAAGAGAAAAATCGCGACGTCCTTTTCGAGGTGTCGGTTGCACAGGTGTCGGCGACTGCGTGACGATAGCCGCGCGCGATTTTGCGGCGCGATCAATCACCGCTCTCGCTCTCGCCGCGTCGCTCGTTCGTTCGTTCGTTCGTTCGTTCGCTCGCTCGCTCGCTCGCTCGCAGTAGCTTCCTGGC
>NW_017255975.1:1548883-1558219 GCF_001594055.1 Mycetomoellerius zeteki
CTGCCACTACTAGTAGATGGTGCGATATCGGACGTACGACGCGCATGCATGTGGGAGTATGTCATTACCGTGACGCCTAGGCAGCGCGACGTGGCGCATTGTGTTTGAGGCCGGCGACGGCGGCGGCAACGACGATGGAGAAAGAAGAAACGAGCGGTAGAGGCGGCGGCGGCGGTAGCGGAGGGTAATGTTGAAGGAGGGATACCGGCGGCAAGGCAAGGGGGACGTCGGGGCGTTGAAAGGGAACGGCGACGAGGGCATGCTGCGCGTGCGCGCGAGCGTGTGTGCGTGCGCCTCATTAACCAGACGTTCGCGTTCGGCATTCTGGCGAGAGAGAAGGAAGAGGAGTTGGAAATTGCTAAAGAGGAGGTGGTAACGGGACAAGGGGAGAGGAGATGAAGAGGAGAACGGGGAGGAGGCGCTATAGGCCAGGCAGGGTCGAGCATGAGGCCCGAGCTGGGCCAAGCCGAACTGGGCAAACAGTCCGTGTTTCAGAAGCCAAGTTCTGAATTTTGCATTTTACGTTTCCTCGTTTTTCCTCTCTTTCTCTTACTAATCATCTCTAATAGTTAGGTAACGCGTCTCTTTGTCTCTCTTATTTCCCGAATCTCTTTGTATCACCACGCCCGACACTTCTCCCAGTTTAGCTTTCACGTATCGACGAATCGACGACATACCAGCTGGCTGATCGTGGATGGACCGCTAAAAGCCCAGAGCCACCGAATGGTCCCGCAAACGGGAGGATGATTATACCTGGTGGTGTACCACCCGAGAATCACGTACACCCGTTCATCCGAATCGATCGTTTGGAAAGCGTTCAGACCGATCGGTCTCAGCACCGGTTCGAATTTCAAAGAGAGACTCTCGTTGCCGTCAACCGCAGATCCAGCGGCGTTTTACAATAGCGAAATCGAGAGGTATACGGGTATTCGAATGTATTTAGAAGTGCAGGGTGCAGCAAAATACGGAGTACAAGTACATCGTTTTTACTCCGCTAAACTTAGCCAACGTCGAACACGAAAATATTCTCCGTGATTAAGATTAATTATGCTTCATTCTCGGATTTCAGAATTTCGATAATCGTTATCTGATTCTAATCGGAAAGTGTTTTCAGCATTGCGGCGTCTCTTTGATTCAACTTATCAGTCCTAATCATTGTGGGAAATCGATAAAAGCGAGCAGAGAAAAAAAATATTCGTCTTTGATATATCGTGTCTCGTAGCTGGCGATTAAGACCCATTTCTGCTAACGTGAATTACCTTTAATCTCGATTTAATTACTCTTTATCTTCTTCTAATTCTCTCGCTTAGAACTAGAAAATGATAAAAAGTAAGTTAATCCGAGATTAAAGTTAATCTACATTGGTAGGAATAATCCTTAATCGCCAATTACAAGATGCGACATACCAACGATAGGTATTTCTAATTTTTAGAACTAAAAGAAGATAAAAAAATAAGTTAAACAGAGATTAAAATTAATCTACGTTGATAGAACATTAACAAAATAATTAGAATCTCGATCTACGAAAAACGAACGACAGGGAAAATTCGCTCGTGCCCAATCGGGATTCGCCAGACCCCAAAATGATCCTTTAAATACAATGGTCTATAACATCATTCACGGATCGACGCGTCTCGCGCTTATGTTGAGGAACGGCCGCAAGCAGTTTCAACCAAGGTAGATCGCGCGCTATATAACCTTTTACATCCGCTCCGGTTCGACGCCGAGTGTACACACTCTAGAGCTCACGCAACTCGCACATATACCCGCTTTGTTTCTTCCTCACACCACGCGTCACGAAGTCCTATTCTCGTCGAGCACGCTCGCTCGCACGCGATGTTTCTCGGTCGCACTTAATTTTTCCTTCTCTTTCTCTCTAGCTTTTTGCTTAGAGAGCCGGGCTCCCGCGGCTACCGTGAGTTTTACGACCCGCTGCGGCGGCGGAAGTTGGAAATTTCGCACGTTAAAGTAGACACGACGGAACGTGCGCGAGGCAGAGAACACGGGAAGCCGTCGAGGGACGCCGGCGGGCGCAACCGCGGAAAAGTTAAGAAGATAAGAGCGAAGGCGACGGCAGAAAGGCTTTTGCACCCACCACTCTCTCTTCTCTTCCCTCGTGTCGTCTGTCTCACGATAGCGCGGGGTTAATTCGGTCGAGAGGCAGAGGTGAGGCGGAGAGTGGAGATGTTGTCTTCGTTGGGGGTGAAGGACGACAGCGGCGCGGTTCGCACCTAGGGTTTCAGCAACAGGAACGGCGGAGAGGCGAGTGGGGTAAAACGAGGGCGGAAGAACGTGGGACGCGTTTAGCTCCGAGGGGATGAATCCAATTACACGCAAACCTCCGCGTCTACGACCTATTACGTCTCGCTGTCTCTGTCTTATAAGCTGGCTAGCGTGAGAGAGTATTTCTCCGTTTTTCCTTCTTCCCGCACGTTTCGCTATATGTTCCATGCTACTACTACTGCTGCTGCTGCTGCTCCTGCTGCTGCTGCTGCTGTGCCTCGGACCGTGGATAGCGTGGATAGCCGCCGGTACAGCACCGGCTCTTCCCGGACACACAGCCGGTCGCTCTCCGTTCGTGCATATGCTTCCCGTCCTTTCGTCTCTTTCTCTCCATCTCTTTCTCTTTTCCACTTATACCCTCTTTCCATTTCGCTTCCGCTGCTCTTTATCCCAACCGTCGCCGTCATCGCCGTCGTCGTCGTTACCGCCACCGACGACGATTCCGCGCTCTAACTCGTTTATACGCGGGCGGATTTGCGGCGCGCCCGTTTTACCTAAGTACGCTCTCGCTCCGCAAACGCTTTGCGATTCCTCATCGCGTCGGCCACTTGTCCCTCTCTTGCTCTTTTTTTGCCGTTTTCCTTTTCTACGCTTCTCTCACTCTCTCATTCTCTCTTCTACATGCGCACACAAACACACATACTACGCTCTTTCTTCTCTCGCTCTCTTACTGCTTTCCTCTACCTGCCTGCCCGCCTGCGTTTAACCGGCGCTCGTATTTTAGTCCCTCCGTCTGCCCTCTTTCCTCCCTCATCGTTCCCTTCCTCCCTCACACCACGTCGGCGAAGCAACAAATTCCACGACCCTCCAATTACCCCGGGGTCGGGAGTTTCGGCCAGCCGTTTTTAGATTTAAATGTCCGTGTTCCGACTTCTTTCACGGCGCCACGAACCACCACCATCACCGCCGCCGCCACCGTGGGACGCTGCCTGGAAATCGATGGTCCCGTCGCCCTACGTGGAACTCGTTCGCGCGAACTCGCTGGTGGTGGATCGAATGGAACGGAAGCGCCACCAGTGAATAACGACAAGAGACCGGTTGTAGAAATCGCTTCCCGGCATGAAGATCACTGCATTTAATTGCTAATTTCTTCTGCTTATTAATTCGTAAATGATGAAATCTCATCTATCCGCACAAAGTTTTGAAATATATACGATATTCAACCAACGTGCAATATACATATATTCATTAGTAGTATATTAATAATATGCGAATGTGATTCTTCATGTACATGTTTTCTCTCTATGATGATGCGCTCTCAAACTTGCCGCTTGAATAAATTTTATCAGACGATTTTTAAAAAATTCTGACCTTTAAAATTTTAAAAATTTAGATTTAAAAATTCGTTGATCTTTTGGATAAATTGGCTTTAGTGAATAATATTATTTAATATCTTAAACACTTTGTAGCTGTATAGCAGAATAACAAACTCATGTAATCGTACGAATAAAAAATATTATATACATTATTTTTAAGAAGAAAAAAACAAAAGATTTAAAATATGATCGTGATCTCTCTCTTTCTCTCTCTCTCTCTCTCTCTCTCTCTCTCTCTTCCTCCGTATCAGATTATATAATAAAATATAATATCGAACATTTGACGTCTAGATACTTCTTGCAATAAAATAATAATTATCGTGCTTCTGTAAATTTACGATCTATTATTACTCTCTCTCTCTCTCTGAGATTAGTTAAACAAAAAACTTAAACATATTATTCTCGAATTTCAGTGAACTGCAGGACTAATATAAACTTTTCCCACATATAGCAGAAAGAAGTTTTGCTTCATCAAAAATCATATAGAGGAAAGTGGGGGAACTACGAAAATTTAAGAGAAAAGTTAAATAAAGTCGAAAATTATATTTATTAATTAAAATATAATACAAGTCTTTATTCAAATCATACTTCAGTTTTATTTCGCTTTCAAACTATTATATAATCATTAACATTCATATATTATCAATAATATATAAGTATAATTTTATATAACAAAAAACAAAATCCATGTCGTTCGGAATTATTCGTTGCGATATCGATGAATCGATTTCATTTTTTTTTTTGTTTAAATTAGAATTTATGTTAATAATATATAAATATTAATTATTGTAGTTTAAAACCAATTCACCGAATAAAAACTTCTATAATTAATAAATAATTATCAGCTTTATTTAACAATTCTCTAGTATTCGAAACTTTTCTCTAGTATTTATTCCCTTCTCTACATCAAAATCAGTAAAAATGTAATAGTATTTACTTTAAACGGCGTATGCGTTCTGTAATCACGTGTTATAATGTGACTAATGCCCATTCCTACTAATATAGATTAACTTTTATCTCGGTTCAACTTACTCTTCACCTTTTTCTCTAATTTTATGAATTAGAAAAAAATGAAAAGTAAGTTGAATCGAGATTAAAGTTAATCTATATTGATGGAAACAAACATAAGTATATGTCGGGCTATCACTGAATGCGAGGAATGAAAGGTTATCACTATTTTAATGTATTGTATCATTCGCGTTTACTCGGTGTTTGCAATTCCTCATACACTCTTCCCTAGATCTTAATACTCTCTAAATTTTTTTGAGTGGATTCTCAATCTAAAGAGTGAAAATTGAGCCAGTCTTGATAAACGTGGCTCAATTTTCAATCCTTAAGAGTGAGATTTCATTCTTCAGAGTGAGATGCACTCCAAAAGTTTTAGCAAATATGAAAATAAAAATCCAGTATATTTCTAAGAGTGAAATAAAAATCCGGTACACGAGCAGCTGGAGCGCATCAAACTAAAACCCAATACTTTCCCAGGATAGTTCAAGTAGATACATTTCGGGGACAAAGTGTTTTCTCGACAACGGATTAACGACGGCGTAGTAGACCCGTTGAAAATCGCCGGCTGCGTGACTCCGGCACGGAGCGAGTTTTCGCTCGTTTCACGCTGGCTGCAAAAGAAAACGAGCGAAACGGGACGGGCCAAGTACCAGCCGGCGGCTGCTTCTCTCCGCGCCGCGCCTGAGTGTCCCGAGGATTCCGAAGAAAGTTCGTCGCAGTTAAATAGTCGAAGAAAATTGCGGCGCGCCTTCTCGACGCTCCGTTTCGTTCCGCGGCGACAGATCGGCGGGCGTATCGATCGCGGTTCGTCGCCGCAACGCCGAGGAAGGAATAATATCTCGCCGGGAGCGGTCGCGCGGCGCGAAAATCGATCATGTCGTGATGGTGAGTCCGTCCGGAACGGAACGGCCCGGCCCGGCCCCGCTTATCCCACCGGCGGATCAAAAAGGAAAGAAGCGGAACGACGAAGTGCCGACTCACGCGGCGCGCTATCTGACGGGACAATCGATATCGCTGTCGAGGGAGATAATTCCGGGCGGCGACGACGACGGCGAGAACCACACATTCGGGCCCGATAACTACCTGCGCGTTTATCGTTTATATATACGTATTGGCCATCTCGGCGATAACGCGCTTTTATAGGTAAACGATGCTCTCTTGCATCAAAAAAATATCGAATAAGGCGTTATCGAATTTGATTATCGGGAGAAAGGGGACGAATGATCGTCCCTCAGTGATCGCTCCAATAAGCGTGAAAATTCCGCTTTTGTCGAAATGCATTCTCACCAACAGAAAAAAAAACAATCACGCGCATTCAACGCGGAGATAATCGCGCAACGGAATAATCGTGACAGTTCGGCCGTAATTTTCGAAGCGGCGTGTTTCATTGCGGAACCCGACCCATAAACGCGCGGTTAATTGCGCCGCTCGAGTGATTAGTTCGACGAACAAGCACGCCACGAGCACCGCATTCGCCTACGCACATGGCCGTGCACCGTCGTCGGCGGATTTTGCGGCGGAAACTGCCGAGGCTGGTTGGTTCGCTGGCATTTCGAAGCCTTTCAATGTATTCCGGACGCGACACGCGCAACGCAAAGCGTCGGCCAGCCCGAAGCGAAGATTTGAAAGATACCGCCGTCAGGATTTACTTGCCTTAATGAAGAGAACAACGGCGACCGATCGGCGAGACCCGGCTAGAATCCTAATACCCAGGGTCGGTCACGTGCAGGCTGACAAACAAACTGCGGGTACTGTTGGGCAGGAAATGGGGAAGGGCGATGGCATTTGCCGAAAATCCACGCGGTGAAAGGAAATACAATGGACCTCCAGTTGACCGCGATCAATGAGAGTACCCTGAACCCACCCTCGGCATGAACGGCCCGCAAACTCTTTTCCAAGGTCAACGATCCCGAGCCTCCTGGGCCTACGGACCATTCTATAGCAAGAAACGGGCCGATTCGAAACTTTACGATGGGATTAGACAAGCCTCTTCCATCGATGGCTTATACGTTTCAAGCTCCTCTTATGTCGGAACGCACAACGGTGTATCGCCATATGCAGCGACAGTCGGACACTCCATAAATAGACATTTCGGGTTACGTCGAAGAACGGCGTCTCAAGTGCGCGAGCAATAAAATATTTACGTATGTATATATAAGGCTTTCGTGCAAACATACCTCAGCATAACATCTTGGGATTGCGCTTTCTGTAATGTTTAAAAAAAAAAGACATTGAGATGAACAAACTAGACCGTACATTAAACATTTCCATTGTCTAAAAATATATTTTATTTTTACATCGTATAATATTCCCCGATAAATGTAAAACGCGGAAAACTCATTTTTCGTTATCCCTTGCATGAAAAGATGGAAAACATGTCGAAATATAGAACACTTATGCCCGTATTCATAGTCAGGCCTTATATTATATTTAAGGCTTCCTTAAATTTATCTTCAGATACTCTACGAATTATTTCATTGGCTACTGAGCATCTAAAGATAAATTTAAGGAAGCCTTAAGTACAAGGTCTAACTAACTATGAATACGGGCATTAATGAACCTTCGACGAAGCCTCGATGAAGAGATGACAGTATCGCTTTCGAGAGGAGTCTGTACACGGCTTCCGGTAGCCACGGCCCATAAATTGGTACAACGTGCGCACCGTAGAGCACCCTCGGTGGTGTTTATAGCGGCGGATAACAAAGAAAGTAACAGAAACGCCGAAGTGGTAAGAGAGGCACGGCTAATTGGCCGTGGATACCGGATACTGGGTGCGAGGAGTTTCACTCGAGAGCTCGTTTCTCTTTCTCTCTCTCTCGCTCTCTCGCTCTCTCGCGCTGTTCTCGTCTTTCCCGTGCGCGGCATTCACTTCGGTTCCGACGATCGCCGTCCCCGGGGAGCCAGGAAAACGTGTGCCGGATGCTCTAGTGAGCCTTCGCACTGACTCGTCGACTTGAGGGGCCGATCGCCTCGGGGAATCGAACAATCGCGCGACACTAAGGAAGAGTCTCCATCACCACAACAATACCTGCGATATGAAAGATGTGATATTTTGCGATGTAAAAATAAGGTGAGACGCTTTAGAATTAGAAATCAACTTATTCCTTCGGAAATATCTGACTTCTCGATATGGAGCACGATAAATATTAATTAAATTACAGAAATGGATACTGTATTTATAATTTATACCGAAATATTATTTAAGCGTTACACTGTTAAATTTATGATGTCAAATTATAATATATCCAATTTAAATTATTTTTAATCACTTCTATATGTCGCTACTGCTCGATTATATTGATAATTTAATAAAAATAATGGAATTAAAATAATTTAACTCAAGAAAATGTATTAAATTTGACTCAAAGTTTATTATTTATTAAATGCATACCTTCATATAAATGTTATTTACGTTGAAACTAACCACAAAAATGAATTGATTTAGGTTTTGATACACATAAAAGTTAAAAATAATAAAATGTTATTTTTAAACCAAGGGATTGGATTATTATTTAATATCTCCTTTGATATCTAATAGTGTATAAAGATCTAGTTCAAACTGATAAGCTTTCTCGATACTTAGTTATGTATTCACATGCGGCCTAATAATATTTATTGTTATAATATAAATGGTATAATTAAAATAATGGATACTGATCTATAGGATAATAAGGAACAGAAGCTTTTTTAAGTTTTATAAATAAATATAAAATCATCATGTATATGAAAAATGCAATATTATATGGTAATTAAACATAGTCACGAACAAACGTTTTTAAAAGTGAGATGTGATCGTTGGTTAATCTCTTCTAATTGGCCCAATTTTCCTTCCTTCTCTTTCCTTTTTTTTCGAATTCACTAAGAATTTGCGCGATAGCCTCTCGAAATTACGTCGTTCCTCGAAACCCTGAAGGGCCGTCGGTGAGGGCGGTTCCACGGAGGAAAGGGGGGGGAGGAGAGAAAGAGAGAGAAGGTAATCTCGGTTGCAGCTATCGCGAGCGATACGGCAAATTCGAAGTATCCCGCGGGGAGCAGCGATCCTCATTTCTCCCTGCGGGGCTTCCTGGATGGGACCGCGAGTGCGAGTAAGTATTTCGGGAGCTTATTTGTAGTGAAGGGGGTCGATGCGCGCGGTTGTTGGAAAGGGGTCGATACGTATCGCGATTTGCCGCGCTGCCGGCTTATCGGATGGGTATATCGGTCGGTGAGAAGGGCAGAGAAGGTAGAGTAGAAGGGAGGTCGACTCTCTCTCTTTTTCTCTCTCTCTCTCTCTCTGTCTCTAACCCCACCGGCGCGATTCCTATAGCCTACGTCGCCCAAGCACCTAAGCGCCCACGTCCGCATCATTGGGTGTCAGGTCGCCTACAGTAGATAAGGATCATCAAGGCATGGCATGCTCTATCGGCCTCATCTCCGGCCACCCTAACTCTAACAATCTCTCACGCGCGCTTTTGGCTTCGGCCTCTTCTCTCGGGACATCAGCGATGGAGAAGACCGTAGAATACGGCTCCTCAGGGAAAAGCGAGCGAGAGAAGCAGAGCGAGAGAGGCAGAAAGAGAAAAGAGTAAAAGGAAGAAGGAGGAGGACGACGAGGACAGAAGACAACCGTTGGCGTTCGCGCCCGGAACGAACGAGAAGAGAAGGACGGAAAGTTCTCCGCGTCGCACGTCATTGCACAGACGAACCGAGGGACACGGAGTCTATTTTTGTCGGGTGGCTGCGGCGGTGG
>NW_017255975.1:1558286-1565213 GCF_001594055.1 Mycetomoellerius zeteki
CTCTCTCTTTCCTTTCTCTCCAGCCGCTTTTCCCCGCATTTCCCTCTCCGTCCCACGCTTTCGTCCGTCCCAACTCACCGTCTTCTTTTCTTCCCTTTCGGCACGGCGATCTCTCTCGCTCTTTTTTTCTCTTCCCGCTACGCCTCTTTTTATGCCACCGCACAGCCTCAGTTCGTCCCTGTCTCGCTCCCGCTTCTCTCTTTATCCGACACGCGCAATCTCCCCAGCTTTTTTTCTCCCTTTCTCCATCGTTCTTCCTCCGCTTCTCCTGCTTCCTAACTCAACTACCTCCGTCGCTTTTTCGCCGATATTCCGCATCTCTCTCTCTTCCTCTTCGGCGTGCAAACCGATCGCGCACGCGAGCGAATGAGAAGATCAGAATCACGTAGAGAATGAGGAAGAGAGAGATAGAAAGAGGGAATCCGAATACCGTATACACGAGCGAGCGAAAACGCACCGCGGGAGAGTCGCCGACGTGAGCGAAAGAGAGGAGGAGAGGGATCAGAGGAGGGATGTACCGGCGAAGAGCGATGGGATACGCCGCGGGCGGAAAGAGGAAGAGGAAGGAGAGAAGCGGTGGATGTTAAAGCGTGGACGTGCGAGCGGGATGCTAGCGAACGGGTGGAACGTGAGATAAAGCGTGATAGAGAGCCGGAAAGAGAGCAAGCTAGGTGCTCAAGGGAGGGAGAGAGAAAGAGAGAGAGAGAGAGAGAGAGAGAGAGAGAGAGAAGGAAAGGGAGAAAAAGACAGAATGCAACGGACGGAGGCAAGCAGGTTGGGGAAAAAGGCCGAGGCTCCCTCGACGGCCCGCTACTAATTGCCGTCGGCCGCGGTTACGTGCCGCGCGTTATAGCCGCCGGAGTGTGCGAGGGGCCGGCTGGGACCCCAGAACTCAGCCGCCCAGAACGCTCAGCCGACCCCCAAGTTCTCGACACGGCGCGGCGCGTATACGCGCGCTCTCGATCCGCGCGCTTTCGTTCCGCGTAACAGGCGCATGAACAGCGAGCCGGTATATCGGCCCGGTATGTGAGCCGTCGGCAGAATCTCGTCGCAACGACGAAATTCGTCCCGCTACCGGAGGCATTCCGACCGCGGCTCTAACGGATGCGTGCTGATGCGCGGCTGATGGGAATGCGTCGAAACGAAACGAGGCGGAAATTTTGCGGATAGATCCGACACGAATTCAACTGGCGCGTAATATGGGATCGACGCTATTATGCGAAGAAACTTGAAAATAGGACTAAAATTTCGACTCGGGTTATCTTTTTTAATAACACTAAGTATGCTATGTATCTTGGATGCCTTTCATCTAGCGACACAAGCGTCATTCCATTTTTTTTCGACATCCAATAACAACAAAGATAGAATGACGTTTGTGTCGACTTGTGTCGCTAGATGAAAGACACCTCTTATCTTTCAACACTCTCGCAGAAAAAAAATACATGCCAAATTCCATTTTCGTCATGAAATAATTCCGTCATCAAACCCCATTTCACATTCTGTATAAATTATATGTGGCTTAGTGCATAAAATACTGCTAAAACACTAAAATAAGATGATTTCAAGATAATATTTTAACAACACGGAGCGAAATGTCATCTTCCAGATGTCCATTAATTTTTCAAGCGGAGGATATGCATTTCTAGCGGTATTCCGGGGATGAACGAGAAACTCCGCTTCTGTTAGTTCATTTACACCGTAAGCGTACCGAGTTAAGGCCCGGAAATCCAGGTTGCAACGTCGTATTTCACGCTACCGTGGCTGCTCCGCTGCATCTACACCACCTCGTCCTATTCGTGTACTCCGTACGACTTTGTTTCAATGCCCGGCGAATTTCGCGTCGTTCCGCTTTCTTCGCGGATTGCTCCGCGACGAAACAATCCATCTCTAGACTCGCAATCCTCTCGATTCCCTTTGAAATACAGCGACGACGTGTTAACCCTTTTACGACCTACCCTACGTTTTAATCTCTTCAAAAGGAAAATGAAACATACAGGTCATTTTCATCAATACTTTATGTTGATCTTTTATAAGTCTAATAAACAAATCACAATTAAAAAACGCTTTTTCATTCATATCAGTTAAATATTTATTCTTCAAAAAATTAAGATTGTATTTTAACGTGATCAAAAATTTCTCGGATAAAAACTTGGATTAGATTTAGATTTATTTGAAACCTGACTTTGCGGAATTATGCCGCGGCGCAAATTCGAATCCGATCGAAAGAGTGCTTCAAATAAATCGAGAGACGAATGTATTACATAATAATGTGGCAAATCGGCGGCTCTCAATTCTATCTGACCGAATACGTGCGTTCGAAGTAATGAAGGGGTTAATCTCATGGCATTAGTTCGAGCATACGAACGAAAAGCGTATGTTCGAACATTACACTTTGGTTATCGATACGGAGATAACGACGATAACAATCTTTACATTACCATCGAGATAAAAACATGGCCTAGCCCCTTCATGAATCGGCACACATTCCCCCCTCTCTCTCACACACACACACATATACGACACACACACGCGCATGAACACACTTTAACTCTGCGCATGTTACTAACATGTTATTAGCATATATTGTTCCTCAATTCTCATCTTTTCTTATATATTTTCTGCATCTTTTTATTTTTTATATTTGATTTCTATCTTTATTTTTGTAATTTTGTTTTATATAATTAATGAAATGAGTATTAAGGCTTGGTTGAATCAATATAATAAAATAATGCCGATTAGAGCCAACACAGGAATCCTGTGCTGGCTCTAATCGGCATTATTTTATTGTATTTATTTTATATATTTAGTTTCAATACCTCTTATTTTGTTGCTAAATTCTATATTGTTTCTTAGCGCTTTAGAGGATTCGATTTTAGAATTCGCTTAAATAAGGATCTCTCTCTCTCTCTCTCATGGATTTTATAAATAAAATTCTGCTCGCAATGGCTTGAGTTCTGTCGTACCACGAAGAATATTGCGCGCATGTGTGTGCGTGTGTGTGTGTGTGTGTGTGTGTATGAAATACGGCACAACGGTAATCTAACTTCATTAGACTCATTTGCATCTCCAGGCTTTAGGGAGAATCATATACCGAGAATTAGGATATCGTTTTAATAATAAAAAGCGCGTCGAAAAATACAGTTATCTTAATTTTAGTAATTATACTGTAATTAATACAAAAAATATCTCAATTTACAATATTACAATAATTTCTGTAATGTATTGTAGTGTCTGTCGTTACACTGACGAACACAATATTTGAGTTATATTTACGACATACCTAAAAATTTATTTTTGAGAAAACTTGCTGTAATGTTTATTTGGTAACTCTTTTTCACAAAGCTCTTCCTCACAAAGAGAAATCTTTTTGTATGGAGTGTCTACTGCGCATAAAGTAAGATATAATTTGAAAAAAATTCTGTCTTTTGGGAATCGAGTACGGATGCTATCCGGACTAGCGCACCCGCTAAAAATAAAGATTCCCGCACGAAGCTCCCATGATCGTCGTTCGGAACCCTCCGTTCGTCCCTCATGGAGACCTCACGCGTTTCTCTTTAGTGCGTGACTCAGCGGGGCCGAGACACAGCATGTACGCCTCGAAGCCACCCTCGTTGTAGGCTCCCCGTCTCTCTTCGCGCCGCCGCCGCTCGTTCTTCCCGTCGGATCCCGTCCGCCGCTGGTGCCCGAATGCAACCAGGCGGCGAGAACCCTGGCGCTCTCGACACCAACACAATATACGCACACGCACGTGCACGGGTGCACACGTACGCGAGCGCGCGCACGTACTTTCATTATCGAGGCAGGGACGGTGATAATAATCAAGCGCCGCTGGGCCGCGTTAAGGGTTGTCGAAGGGCGCGTACCGCAAGATCCCATGTGGAGAACATATCAGTATCGAGTATCATTGCGAAAAGCGACTAGTGAATGTCCTTTCTTTTTCTTTTTTTCTTCGACATCGACAATTGAGCAATACGTGATTTATGTGACATTAATATTAGATTAATTTGTTCGCGTTGCTTGAAATCTCTAAAATTTTTGTATTTAAAAATGAAACAAATATATATTCGGACGTTGAAGAGGAAAAAAATGAAGATATTGAATGCAAAAAATGCAAGCAACATAAATAAACTTTTATTGTCTAAAATCTGCACCCGAAAGTCAGACTTTATAAATTTTAATATTTTTTTGAAGATACAAGCATTTAATTTCAATTATAATTTATAGAAATATATACTCTGAGATGGCCAAGAAAACTGAACGAGATAATACGGTAAAATGAATTTTATAGAGATTAAGCAAATTTCTAATCCCGCAAGTTTTCCAATAACGATTCTTTCTCTATAAAACATTACGTCATAGGTTGACGATCGATCGCAATTTATTTACACGGCCTCACCAATGGTGGCTTATTCGCGTCCGAAACCGTCGACGTACGGAGAAAAAGATATGGAACGAAAAACGGAGAGGAAGGGGAACCATTAGCGAAGAATTCGCAGCGATCGCCAAAAATGTGCAGAGGGCCTCGTCGGATCCAGTCGTTTTACTCGTTCCGCCTTGCTACTTCGCCTCCCGGTCGAGGAGGTCAACTGTTTTATTGGCTAAGGGTCGCGGCGCACGCCCTCGGAGCCACGATTTCGGTTAACCGAGCCAAACCCCCGAAATCGGAGCGACGAATTATCGCCTTGGTTAACCTCCGCGCGCACATACCGTCTTTTTCCTTTATCCGTCGTCGCCACCTATCCTGCCGAATGTCCCAGTTCCCTTGCAGCGTTGATTAAAAACTGCTCGCCGAGCGCTCTCAATTTTCCCGAGAAATACCGTCGTCAGCAGTATCATACGTTTGGCGTTTAGCAACAAACTTGGTTGTTTGATTATTGTGTTCATACAGAGAACGCTATCCTCGTATCAGAGAAAAGATGTATAAAGAGAGAAAAAAATGATTCAATAACATTTACGAGAGGACAGTCTTATGAATTTATATACTGAATATAAGATATTATTAAACTTATACGCGAAAAGGACGATTTTGCTATAATATCTAATTTAGCTAAATACAGAAAATAATTCTGTTGAACCATTAAAATAGTTACGTAGAAGAAATCTCAAGCATAAAGAATAAAAGGTTTCAACATCCTGATAATCAGTTTGAGCGTGCTACATAATTATTTTGATGGCCCAACAGTTATTTTCAGATCTGTATCTACCTAAATTTTTGAATGCAGCAAAATCGTCCTTTTTCCGTGTATTAATCAATTTCTATCGAAATCCTTTAGTTTTGTTTTCTTCTAAATTAACCTTTACAGATTGAAAAAACTGTTATACAGTAACGCTGAAAGTGTTATATTTTGAGACAAGAAATACAATGAAATAACGAATTATAACAAATCTTACTCAGAAAAAGCGGTAAAATTTTTTAAATAGATCCCCGCCTTCTAAAAGTTAAATAATATTTTATGTTAATAACTGTACTGTATATCTACGGATATTCTTTTTACGTATTCTGCATCATTATAGTATCTATGAAGGATGTGAATGTGATTGTTGCATTTTTAACATTCTTGTAAAATATCAACTCGCCGTACGCACATTACGTATCTGATCGTTACAAGCCAACCTAATAACACTGCAATTCGAGTAGCACAAGAAGAAAAAGGTTTCCGCCGCCGCGCGCACAAGAACGACGAACGGAGCGCTTACGCACGTGTGCTCACGCATACACGCACGTATGCGTTACACGCGGCTTCAGCTTACACTCCGGCGGGCCCGTGCTTGTACGGGACCTTTAGCGGCTCGCAAACCGCAGTCGGGACGATCAATGACAACCTCTCTCTCTCGCTGCGTCCTCGTCAGGTTCACCGTAGGCATGGTTAGTTCGCTTTCTATCTTTATCTCTCTCACTCTTTCTCTAGACTCTGTAACGACGAGAAAGAAGGATGCGGAAAGACATAGCGAAACGAAGAGAGAGAGAGAGAGAGAGAGAGAGAGAGAGAGAGAAGCGCTCCCTCTCAATCAAGATAGACGCGCGAGAGGCTTAGCACCGGCAGAGGAGGTGAACACGAGCGCGGTGGCGGCGGCGGCGTTTCTCTCCATGAGGGGAGCAAGCGAGAACGTCTCGAAGCCACAGTCGACGGAGCCCGACAAGAGGGGAGACTTATACCGCTTCGGGTCTCGGAGTCGGAGTCTCGTAGTCGGCGAGCGGTGGCGGGGGGATGCGGGAGGAAAGGAAGGGTGGCCGGTGTAGAGACTGTGGTGCGAGTGAGACCTGTGAGACACGAGGAAGGCACGAAATCACGTAGCGAGACGAAGAAGAAAGGAGAGTAGACCGGTAGACGGTACACGGAGCGGGACGAAACAGCGAGAAAGGATGGAGAGAGAGAGAGAGAGAGAGAATGAGGGAAAGAGAAGGAGGAAGCGAGGCAGGACGGAAGGGAGGAAGAGCCGCGGCCTGTCTGTGCCTCTGCTTCGGAAAGTGACTAATGACTAGCCGGCCAGACCTACTCTCCTGCCACCCTCGAGGCGAACGAGCGAGCAAGAGGGACCGAGTAGAGAACAGAAGAGGAGGAAGGGCTCTCCTCTCTCTCTTCCGTGAGAGTTATCGCGGTGGCAAACCTTTCCTCTCCACTGTTGTTATCTCGTGGCCCTCGACGACGGTCAACCGTGAAAAATGAGTGTCGTGAGCGGGTGATATTTTGCGGGACGCCATGGAGAAGGACGAAAATGGAGCGAGAGCGAGAGAGAGAGAGAAAGAGAGAGAAGGATGGGAAATCTCAGAGGCATGCAAAATCCTGTGGATGCTGCCGCCGCCGTTGGACGGGGGAGGATGGATCCTCTCCGCTCCGACCACCCGGAACTGTGAATCCCGATCGATGGCGAACCCAGAACGGGCGAGCGTGCGGAGCGACGGAATTCTAAGCGCGCTTGCCGTGC
>NW_017255975.1:1565234-1570322 GCF_001594055.1 Mycetomoellerius zeteki
AAGAGTGTCGCTTGGGCGTCCGGAATCCCACGGCACCGCGACGCGCGCGTCAAAACCACACAAACGGCAACTGTAAGATGTAACTAATAGAGCTGCAATTTTAGAAGGGCCGAAGAAAAGGATACCTGATATAGTTATTTCCTTCACCCATTTAATGTTTATTTGTAGATTTCTCGCAAAAAAAGCTATATTTATATTGCATTTAATTTTCTCGCGAAATATCGTTGCACAGGGATTGAAAAAGTAGATGACGTCTCTTAGTTTTAGCAATGATCGTAATTTCATATCGGAATTCCAAAATCTACAACGGCAGCGACAAATGCTCGACGAGCAGTCAAATGAATTTTGATTCTTCGTTCCGAGGAATGAAATTCGCTGATTCGGCAATTTATCGACGTGGAAGCACCGAATAAAAACAAGGCTGCAGTCTGGCTGGTGAATTGGAGTTACTTGAGAATACGGTATCTGATTTTTGTGAGATTGGTGAGATTGGTCGCGTTACGTGACGTACGCTACGTTAGACAGTACCGTGAAAGCGTCCGCCTCTCGCGATAAAGTGAAATGTAATTGAGCAACCGGGAAAAAGTGTACGCTGCGAGAGAGCGTCTTACCGTTCTACACCTCTCACAGATATACGAATGATAACGGCATCGTACCTCTAGAGGAAACGATACTGACGAAAGAGAGCAAATTCATTTAGCGACAAGCAGTTCTCAATAATATTCGGGGATATACTTAATTATCAAAGCGTTATAAGAAATCGCCGTAAGCTGTTAAAATAAAATTATAGCTACCACAATAAGTTTGGATTACCTTAAATAAATGTTTCGAAAGTGCCGGCTATGCATCGAACCAATCTGTCAATTAAATTTCATCCATCGAGAATGTAAATCAATTTTACAGATTAGATTATTGCTTCGTTTACCGAGATTATCTGTAACCTCATGACCAGTTTAATCAAGACATTCCAGCGCGAGTAAATCGCAGGATATTCCCAGAATATATCCAGTGCAGGCTCGATAGGGTGTGCACGATGACGTAGTGCTGTGTAATAGCGAATTTGGTTGGATGAGGTATAGTGCGCACTAGGGCACGTTAAAGGCTATCGTATACAAATCGACGTAAAGGTACACAACAAAACGAGTTAGAGGGGCTCGGTACAATCCGTCGCATTGTTTGGGAGAATGTACGCGCTCAGCATTTCGTCAATCACGGTATTTATATCGTGCTTTTAAGTCCAGATGCATTGTAGTGTACGACAGGCTTTAATCTACAGCAGAGAGAGAGAGAGAGAGAGAGAGAGAGAGAGAGAGAGAGAGCGCTAGTGCATCCAATCGAATTCGCCGTGAGTAATTCAGCACGTTATCGGACAGCTTTAAAGTAGCGTATCAGACGTGGAAGCCTGAGGGCGAGGCGAGAGAAAGAGAGACAGAGAAAGAGAGAGAGAAAGAGAGAGGGACTCTCATGAGTTTCGTTTTGCCGAATTCCACGGCGAGAAGACGCGGATAGAAAATTGCGGAAGTGTTACCGACCGAAGAGGCGAACGGCCCCTCTCTTTCTCCTCTCTCTTTCTCTCTTTCTTTCACTTCGGGCTTGGCAAAGCTCCGGAAACTGGATCGAAGCGCCGTTGCACCAACGAGGAGCGTCGACGGACGAAACGGCGGCAACGGCGTCAGCCACACAGGCACTGCTGCATGCGCGTATATACATAATTAGACGCAATTAAGCGTCCGCCTTATCTGCACACGACGAGATCTTTTTCTCCGTTTCTTTTTTTCTCCTATTTTCTCTCTTACTCCTCAAGCATGCCGCGCCCGAGATCTCTCGCGGTTTTTCCACCTCGCCATGGAGATAAATCCCACCGACCAATAAACCCCGCGTTTCAGTGGGCCGCCGCGGTAAATTCTTCGCACAGTGGGTTGCCGCGTGCAAAACGACCAATCCGCGTGACTAGAAGCTCGAAAGTCAATTTTCCAGGAATAAGGATAAGAAAGTAGAATTTACGGGCTGAATATAGGACAGTTTCGCGGTGACGTTATTACGGTTCTCCGTACACGGTTAACGTGTAGTGTAGCAAAATTATTGTAACTGTACCTTTCTTGATCTTCTTCGAGAACAACGCTTGGAAAATATAAGAAATATCCAGAAGAAACGTTTGATGAATTAATATGTAAATCTCAGTACAGACGGTTGGAAGTGAAAACTTGAAAGGCATGAAAAATCTATATTTAATTTCATCCAGATCCCTACATTTCACGCTGAATAAGCAACGACAAAAGCAAAGTCCACCGAGACGCATTCCGACGCAGAGCTTATCGATCGCGCTTCGTTTATCGGTTAAATCGCGTCGACTCCTCGATCGGTGAGAGATTGTACCTCGATGCCTCCGGTTAACTTAATCCTTTCGACTGTTCGTGGACTCTACCTGAGGGACATCTCTCGCGCTTACGGGACGCCAGGTCCGTCGGGCTAATCCGTTTGGACGTACTCACCTTGTTGTGCGGCGGCTGCGTGGGCACGTAGAGCGGTGGATCCAAGCCTGGACTCGTGACGGCGTGACGTCCAATAATCCTGTCGGCCGCTTTCGCGTCGTAACCTTCCGGCTGACCGATGTGGAAGCCCTTGCTCTTGACCCAGAAGCGGAATTTGCTGTTTTCGGCGCTGTTCACTTCCTCGCCCCGTAAAGTCCGCAAAATACGCGCGTACTTCTTGATGGTGATCGTTTTAGTCTTGGCAAGATCACCGTACGTCTTGATCACCCACGGCTGATAAGTATTGAACATGGAGTCGTTTTGAAATTTCCTTGGTGACGCGGCGGCTCCGTCGACTCCCTTCGGGCCCTTTTGCATACCATACGCGCCGCCATTCATATTCGGTGATGACATCGTCGAATACGACATCGCTATTCCGCTCTTTGTGTCCACTGTGGCAGTACCGCTCGCTGCGTATCCACCGTTTAACGAGTTCGCGGCGCCGGAAGCGGCTAAGGAACCACCGGTCATGTTGGAGATGTCGAGGTACGAGACGGACGAGCTCTTGCCGAGGTTTGTGGCGTTGCCGACGAAGGTCGCCATGGTGGTCGACATGTAGGGAATCGGCGTAGGTGGCATGGCGAGGCTTCCAGCGCACAGGCCAGCCGTTTGTGCACCCGTCAAGCCCAGCCCGGTTACGGAAGCGTACGATGGCACATCCGACATATTCGACGTGGTCGGCCAGCTAGTCGAGAGTACGGAACCGTTCGATATATCGCTCGTCGAGGAGGAGGCCGTGTTGGCAGCCGTCGAAGTGGACGATGATTTGGTCTGTGTAGCCGATCTTGAGACGGAAGTACCGCGACTCTTCGAAATCGGGCTGTCGGTTGAGATACTCGTGGTCGTTGAAATCGAGGATGCCGAGTTGGAGGAAGTGGGGCAGCCACTGTTCTTCCCTCCGCTCGTCGAGGTCCCGCGAGATTTCTTCGTCGGTGGCTCGTCCCGAGTGTTGTTCATCGAGTTCAAATTGCCGTGGGACGGGCTGTTGTTGTTCTCGCTTCTCGAGCGCTTGCTCGACGCTCCAGTCGTCGTGGACAGTGATTGGCTTGACGGAGTCGGTGAACTGTTCACCGGTGCTCTGCGACGCAGACCCATCGTTATCGCGCTAGCCATATTGTGCGTGTTTACGTGTCGCAATCGAGCTGTTCACCGTTATCCTACGACCAGCACATCGACCCTGCCCAGCACACTTTAAGCACAAGATCATACAAGATCACACTGTAAGGATCATCCACGGTCACTCGTAACACTGCGACGTTCGTACGAGATTTAATGAGTCACTTCCGGCGACGATGGTCCGTCGTCCAAGTATCGTCCAAGAAACGACTCGACGTTTTTCTTCGGGAACGACGATGACGCCACGGCAAGGTGATGTTGCGTCCCTGGAAACAAAAGAGGGATGAAATGTGATGAGAAGAATTAGCTATGCGCAATTAAGTGGCGGAAACGTTTAAGCGCGAGGGGCGCCGCTAATGGACTAGCCGAGTGGGTGGAGACTATCGCCAGTGGGAGAAGTAAATTATAGCTGCTCGGGGATATAATACGTAACAGAAATTCACTCGGGAAATTGACTCTCGGCGCCTTCCACCTTCTGTCCGATAATAGAGACGCGGCGTGGCAAAATTCTCGCTTTGAAAATCCTCCGTTTTAAGAGATCTGATCGTTCTCTCCTCCTTCGAGCTTGTATATCGGAGAATCGTAGACTCCGTTAACAGCGAGCTTGGTCATTTATTTTGAGAGCAGCGTAAGCAAGAAATTTCACTGAAATTAGTAGGGTTGGATTGCATTTTTTGCATCCATTTCGTTTCGAAATCAGCATCCAGGGTTAATAAAATTTGTGCTTAGAGACTTAATCTTCGAGCGCCCCAATCTAGTCTCCCTCTCTACTCTGTAATGAATACAACTCTTTTTGCATACATCTGACTAGAATCATAAATACACCGACAAGATACTATTAATAGTATTTTATCAATAACAAATATCACGTTAATCATGTCATTAATCATATCTTGTTAAGAAGACGGCAGCGTCAAGTACGCATATTGTTAACACATTATCTATTTCAATGATTTGAATACAAAATCGTACTACAGATGCGATTGATTAAATTAAATAATTTCTAATTTCTTCATTGTTTTTAAAAAGCTGTAACGCTCAATGCGGAAAGAACGATTTTTAAAGTATTTAAAAACTTAACTAAATACAGATTTGAAAATAATTTTATTACATTATCAAAATAATTATACGAGATCAAGAGACGCAAAAAAATATTTTGCTGCTCCAGCTAGAATTATAGCTGTTTTTTTGTATCTGATAGAAAATTATGTATCATACGCATAGAATTTATAGCACAAATCTAAATTCTATCTCTGTCATCTATATGATTAAATGCAATACATATCCAATATCGTAGTATTTGCTAGAAATTTATCTATTTTAGCTATTTTTCGTACTTAGATAATTTTCACTATAACTGCAAGATCATTTTTTTGAGTGATGATCAAGTTAGTTGCTAGACTGTCAAAATTTGCAGTATTGCTCGTCATGCTTAAGTTTC
>NW_017255975.1:1570342-1579163 GCF_001594055.1 Mycetomoellerius zeteki
TTTCCCTATGGCCCCAACTACAAAAGCCCACAGGTAAACGCGCTATTGACCGACACTATCTTTTAAGATAAACGGCTTACATACCCTATATAACTTTAATTTTTGAGAACACAATTTAGGCATTATTATTATAAACTATGCAAAGAGGATGAACCTTTCTATGAGAGGAAGAATCAATTACTCTCACTTGTACACATCATTTCGTCTGAGGTAGAAGCCTCGTGTTTCTTCATGGATATCACGTTTCAATTGTAACCGCATATGAAGAAATGGGGACTTTTCGCAAGAGCGGCATTAAGGATAGTCAACGACACTGGCATAATTAGCCAGCAGTTTACACGACGTATTAAACATGGTGAAACCGGTTAGTCGCCACGACCTTCCTTTCGCGCGTGGGCTATTTTTGCGCCCCGTATCTGCATGACCGATATCGAACTATAATATACCATTACGTGTAATTGAAAAAAGAAAGAAACACCCCGATGCAGAATCGACGGTTATTGCTTTCAATCTCCCGCAGCGAAAGCTGTAGCGACGAGGCCGGAAAATAATGAGATATAACGACCTAAAAATGAAGCCATCCCTTCGCATGATTGTTCACCCCTCCCCCCTGAGATACAAATCGGACACCCTCGGTGTCACGCCCTCCGACGAACGTTTTATCTCACGTTGCTTTGTCTAGGGTCGGAAAAAACTGACGATTCGTCTGTGTTCATATGCCGAGTGTAAATTTGTGCAGCGAGGCGAGATGTGTTTTCGAGATCACCGC
The DNA here is from genome assembly GCF_001594055.1 of Mycetomoellerius zeteki. Classification (NCBI taxonomy): domain Eukaryota; kingdom Metazoa; phylum Arthropoda; class Insecta; order Hymenoptera; family Formicidae; genus Mycetomoellerius; species Mycetomoellerius zeteki. Next base: position 1,571,112 of record NW_017255975.1, read on the forward strand.
AAATGTATCGAAGTTCACGTACATACTACGGATAAATGCAGTCGAGCGGTACAACCCGCAATCGCGGCGAGTACCTATAAGAGCGGGAGCTAATTCAATAAGCTCGATCGAACTGTCCGTCTACCTTGGGCAGTTCGCTAACGGCTAACGGTCCGAGGGCGACACTTAAAGCCCCCATGGGTCGCAGAATATCAGGATAATCCTTGAAATACCGGGTCAGCGAGTCGTTTCACCGTGGCGGAAGGACATCAAAATGAAGTCTTGGGAGCTCGGAAACAGCCAATTTTGTCAGTGCCGATTTTGGGCTATGCTCATATGCAAATTGTTGAAAATCGTAAGAGACATTCAATAAGCACGATTTGAGCAAAATGAGATAGTTGCTTCGATATAAGATAAGACTTTAAAGATAGCGGAAGAAATAAGATAAAGAGTTGAATTTTCCGACTTTTTGCATAAAAATAGCTTGTAAAATAACAGTTTGCGAAATAATCGAAATGATCAGTATTTTTTTGACCGATTGATAAAGTAGACTTCAATTTATAGTCAGAAATTATGTAAACAAACGAAGTACCATATAAATATATATAAATATTTAATTTATTACATATGCAATAATTTTAATACGATTTAAATAATTATCAAATATAGTCGAAATTTTTTTATTACTTAAAAAAAGATTAGTCTGATATCGTTAAGAAACAATATAAAACTGACAGGAAATAAGATGTTCATCATGTCCATGATAAAGGCTAATTACTGTAATATCAATAAAGCCGAGATATATCCCTAAATACTCCAGCTTGGATCGCTTGATATGCCTCGGCGAGAGTCACGCGATGAACTGGCATTGGGATGGATTTCTTATTTTCGCGATTATCGCCCTCGGGAATGTCAATCAGCGAGCCGACTGGTCGACGGACTGGCCGACTGGGTTCCCGAGTAAAATGGCAAACCTCTGCGGTTTACGCCAGACAATCGAGAAACAAGCCCGCTGGCAGAAACTAATTCAATGAGGACGATCGAAGCGTCTAGTGCGGTGGCTTGCATAATGGCCGGGTCGCGATGTACGCGATTTCCTTCAATTGACGATGAGCCAGAAAGGGGGAAGGGAGGAAGAAAGAGAGAGAGAGAGAGAGAGAGAGAGAGAGAGGAAGAATAAGCGAAGTGGAAGATAGGATACGGTTGAAAAGTCATGATGATACCATCGTCAGATAACCGACATTGTCCTGATGCAGAGATACGATCGCGCGAATGTGCGAAAAGGTTTATTTCGAGAGCCGCGATCCCAGAGCGCCTTAATTAACGGCTCGATTAAGCACCTATTAACTACCGCGGTCGCATTTAACCCACGCTGCCGGTCCACGAGCTCGTAGACGGAATCAATAGGAAGAGACCAAAGGGAACAAAGTTATAGTACGTACCGTAGAACACTTTTGTGCTTTTTATTTTTAAAAGAGTACATTCTCTCAACTAACAATAAGATACGAAAATGATTTCTTCACTGGTGTGATGCGATATTTAATAGAATAAAAAAAATAATATTAAGGATATATCAAGTGTATAATCTCTGCAAAAAGTAATTGAAATTGGAAATTCAGACTTTACGAATCAAAATGAACGTTATATTCTTATAATATGAAACAATTCGTTAAAGTCAATATGTAATATTTAAGAGTACAATTTTATAGTTTAAATGAAAATTTTCTTATTTTTACTTTAATTATTTTTAAAAAATATGTCGATTTCTTATTAAAATTTTTGATCCAAGTTATAAATCGCTGCCAAATTTTTATATTACTTTCAAATACAACATAGAAAAATCTGTAACTTTTTATATTTCACAATTTTTTCATTGTTTTTTAAATACATATATATATATAATACATCTTTAAACTCACGTGTACATGATAGGTAAATCTAAATATTGATAGAGATATCAATTTTGAAAAAGCGATAATCATTAGGATGTTCCGATTTTAAATAAAATCGAAAATTTGTATCATATCATAAATCTTCATTCGTAATAAAAATCTCATTAAGATACATCACATACAAACTTGTTTAGGCCTAGAATTTAGAATTAAATTTTCACGAGTGACTGCAAAATTTTGCGGTCTTCTCTGGGAACGTAGAATTTTAACGTGTCGAGAGAAACTTAATAAGCGTCTAAAGCACGAGGTCGCAAATTGAGTTACCTCGTCGCGTTCCGATTTCGTTGAACACGATAGTGCGCGAACGCTTCTCTTCGGACGGAAACCCGACGAGGTGAAAAAACTGCGAAAGCCTGCATTCGCGAGTGGGTGACCTGATTAGGTTAGCGGCGGACTGAGCTTAGATAACTCCGCTTAGATAACTCGCGACGAACAATCAGGAGACAAACCTAGTAAAGTCGAGCGAATGCCGGGGGAGGAAGGAGAGAGCAAATTCAATAAGACCGATCGAACCGTCTCCGTCCGGCACGGTAGTCCAGTATAATGGCCTCGGTGCGCGATATATCCACGCGCTCCTTTAGGTGGCAGAAACGGGGCCCCGGGACAGCGATATGTCTCGGCTTAGAGCCGCACACAAGTCACGTAGTGGCATGGGACCACCACCGAGTATTATAGCGCGTCCCCTACCGTCCCCGCTGATCCTCCCCTTTACCGCGTCGCTCTGTCTCCCTTCTCTGCTCTCTGCTATATCGCTCTCCTTCTCGCTTTATGCGTCTCTCTCTCCTTCTCTCTTGCGCGCGCACCTCTCTCTCTCTCTCTCTCCCCCTTCGTGTACATATTACTCGGCGTATAATGTGGGTGCCACTTGCACACCGAGCGGCCGGGTGTCACGCTACGTGCTTCCTGCCCGTAGGCCATAGTGCGACAAAAGGCCTTATGTCCGCCCGCTCGTGGGACACTCGTGATCGCAATGTGTAATCAAGCTCGCATGGCCACTGTATTACCACGTACGCCCACCCGTTGTACGCGTGCATACGCGACAGTTTCGGTTATCCGTTTCCCGCGCAGGACACTACCGTCCTGCCGCTCCACCTCCTTCTCCACCCCTTCGTCCTTGTCCCACCCGCCGATCGGTTTCGTAACGACGCGCGACGGTGTCTCGCGGCCACTTGATCGGCAAATTCGCGGCCGTTATTTCAACTGGAAAGAACCGAATATTTTTTCTTTAGTGCCGCAAGTAAAGGTACACACATGCGACACACGGAGTTATTTCTGAAATAAGGTCGCCAAACTTTGAACGAGATAAAATCAGACGATCGTGAATTTGACGAAACATTTTTTGTCCGCCGCAAAATTCTACAAGTATATCTAAAAATTCAAAAATGTTTCATTTTAAAATAAATACTTAGTACTTTTTTCATTTTAAAGGAAATATTAAGAACGATTTCCTTCCAGCGAGATACGTGTTTCATACCAACGTTTCACGGTTTAAATATAGATTTATAAATTCATAATTTGTTTCGATATATACAACTTCTCTGTTACCTCTCTGTCGTAATATCAAATTAATTTATTAGAAACGATGGATGTCGTCTATATTTATAATTGTAGAAAAAATAATAATAGTATTCTCACATTTTCTAGGTTTGTCAGATATTTTTACAAAATTCTGACGCAGACGAAAGATATTTATAATTCGAAAAAAAATGCTTCCCAATCTATGACCGTCTTTGTTTCATCTTTCGGAATGCATGGAATACGTCACTTCCGGTGATCTATATATTAGAAGTATCATATGCACGTATGAAGAGAGAAAGCACGTTCTACCTAATTTATTTCAAGTAGCAAGCAATATCGAGAAACACGTTTGTGCCTCGCAAATGTCACTCATAGAAACGGCACGGCGACACTTTGACGAAAAAAAGAACACCGCTTCTTATGTCATTAAAAAAACCGCTCAAATTAAAAGCATAGGCAATTGGTTCTTGAAAAAAATGTCTGTTTCTGATAAAATTAAGAAAAGACGATTTATCATTTAAAAAACAAACTTGTGCTTATTTTGCCGAGTCGATCAGTTAAGAATTTTTATTATTACAAAACGAGTTGTCTACTTTATAATAAATTTAAAATTTGTGTAAATGAAAATTTTAAACTGCCAAGTTCGTGACGTGGTTTCGATTTTCGAACAAAAATCCGATCACGAATATTTTCCAGTCGACGATCGGGAGTACATAGATTTGTTCTTTATTTCTGCACTCTTCGAACTGGTGCACACGATGCAATAAGTTGAAGTAAAATAAATGTATATTTGTTTCACTTCAATTTATTGCACTAGTTCAGACAGTGCAGGAATAAAGAACAGACCTTATGTCAATCTTGACTTCGCATGAGTCGACAGACGGAGTGAAGGAATTGAAGTAATGATAGACGAGACAATTTACGATCAATAGACACGTATTTTCGTCGCGCGGCAAGTTTACGAGAAATTTCACGTGGAACGTTTGCGAGACTGGATGGACGCATATAATTAATACGAAGCGTTAAAAGTCTCGCAAAATAGCGCGACTTATGCTAAATGTCGTTTATATATAATTGCGCGACTCTCACCAAATATTCTTTCGTGACGAGTTTTATTTTCAAGTGTTGAAGGGGATCAGCGTAACGGGATCACGAGATACAAGTAAATCTGCGCAAGTATCCCGGTCTTGTCGCGATCTCGTTCACCGTAAGAGCCATGTGAGAAGCTATATCCGTCCTTAACTACTTTTATCGATCATCCATCAGACTACCGAGACTACTGTGAGATAGTTTGATTAGTTGCTTTACATCCGATCGGGTCACTGCCTAAGAAGGATTATAGATAAGGGGTAATGTTCTTGCGATTAATCTTATAAGTATGTTCTCTTACGCGTACGTTCTTTGTTATATAATTTTCCGAACCTTGCGATTTCGAATCTAATCATTTTTCAATAAATGACGTGCTCCGTAGTTAAAAAAAAATAAACTTATATATAAGACATTAATCCTCCGCCAGCAACGGATTGTAAGGATACGGTCGATTTTTTGATTGCGAAAAAATTCTGATAGATAAATTTAAAAAACAAAATACAATCTAATTTCTATGATAGTAAAAACTCATTGTTAAATCTTTTCCAGATATAATGTAAGAATTTTTCCAGATTTGTATAAAATCCGGAATATAATATGAAAATCTGCACTGAAATTCGAAGACTTAGGTTGCGGATGAAGGGTGAAAATTATTGACGGAGGGTTAAATATTCTGATCCTTAAATGTTACCATGTCCATGAAATATATACTGAAATAGTAGAATGAATCATTAATGAAAGTTTATCATCAAAGCGGTTCTCTATCGCAAGAAATGACATTCTATCTAACGCACAGAAGCGTCGAACAAAGCGGCCAAATGCCGCGCATTAACGAACTCTTTAGAAAAGAGCTGCGTATTATGTGGGATCAGGATAAACCATCACCGATAATGACACATTATAGAGGCAGCGTAAACAAGTGTGCTTCGGATTTTCAATCCAACTCCCGTGTGCGTGTTTTCCACACCGTTCGCCTACGTAGAATTAAATCACCGGTGAAAAGAACCAACGTTAAACGCAACGATCGCGTGAGATCGAAAGGGCGGCATTCTCATAACACTTCGAAAACCGATAATGAGACTTTTCTCGGCATTTCACGAGGTAATGCGCTTAAACTGCGACAAACAACACTCGACCAAATTTCTCGACGTATTTTCAACGTGATAATTCTTTCCACCGGATCAAATCACATCGGAAAAAATTAACTTCGTCGGACGAACCGTCCGCGAAAAAAATTAGCCGATTATATCCACCGTGAAACTGGCGCGCAAAACGGCGCGGGCGGCCCGTTAGATCCTGTCGGAGAAACCGTCGAACGCTCTCCTCACTCGAGTCCCGAAGTAGCAGTAAGTTGAATTCCCAAACGGGCGGGTGTGGCGACCGGCCCGCAACGGACATCACAACGGACGAATGCCGCTGTCTCTCCTCCGTCGTTTCCTTCCGCGACACGAAGGCTGTCTTCTCTCCGTTTCGTGAGAGAAAAAGGAAGAAACAGATGGAACGACCGAAACGTATATTCACTCGGAAAATAATACGGATTTGTTCTTCCCGATCTGTGTTGTTCGCGCTTATCGATCAACGATCGTCGGAAAGCGTCGACATCCTCCAATCACAAAGGAATTTTAGGCGCAATCTAGATGTAGAAGTCGCGATCGAGACGGAGAGAGTATGACACATACGGAGATTAAAAACGGAACGTACGATCGACGGTATCCTTTGACAAGGAATTTGCTGCATACGCGTAATTTTTCTCGATATCAATTTTATTCTAGAGCGTTTTTAGAGCGTGGCGATAATGCGGAACACGCGTAAGAGATCGATTAATAAGTTCATATAGCACTTATTTGTATAATACAGTATGTTGCAAAAAAACGATCTACTTCAAAACAGTTTCGCGAATGATTTATTGTTACAGTTTATCATCGCGAATCATTTGATGACTAAATAAAAACGTCGATTAACGTAAACTAAAAAATCATTTGTCATTTAGCGCACTAGTATAAGAAAGGAATTTGTTGAATGTTCAACGGATGAAAAGTGACGAAAATCATTCTTTACGTTATTAAATTTTTCACTAATCACATTTGAATATGATAAATTTAAATTTAGCGAGAATTCTTTCATCGGTAATGTTTCGTTCTCACCGATGAAAGAATAATTCCCGACAAACGAAATGTCGTGCAGAAACAACAGAGTAACTTTGAAACACTGAAAAAAGGCAAAAAATTCCCGCGAATAATTTGACAATTATAAATTAATGATGAGAACTCACTTGAGAATCGTCGTCTTCACACTGTCACATCGAGATCACACACATGGTCGCTCACGCACTGGGCAAAGACCGGCGTTCGACTCACGGAACCGCTTTCGGGACAAAGAGCCCGGATGGAGATCGAAAAAAGAGAGAGGGAAAAAAAAACGAGATCTCTTGGCACTATCACCGATCCGCAACGCGGCTCTTCCGTGTCTACCGCGCGCGTCCACCGAGTGTGCGAGATCCGTGCCGCGTGTCTGTCCGAAAGTGTCACCTCCCTCTCTATCTCTCTGTCTCTCTCCCCGAACGATTCCGATGTGCCGGCGAAGATCCGTGAAAGGAGGAAGAAGAGGCGCGAGATCGTCCTCGCAACCCGGTCTCGCGTGGACGATCGCCGTCGGAGTACTTGGTAGCGGCCACTCTTCTATGCTTCGCTTTCCTTTTTTTCTCAGCTCTCGTCTTCCACCGGGTAACCACCAGCCCGACGATGTTGACGTCGCGCGGCAACGAGGCGAGTAAAGGAAGACCACGACGACGTCGGCCGGCAGGAGAAAGAGCGGCAGTGGAAGAGTAGAGGAAGGCTGCACGGGGGTGGGGAGAGAGAAGGAGTAGAAGGCAGAGTGAGCGAGAGAACGAGGACGAGAGAGAGAGAAAAAGAGAGAAAGATAGAATGAGGACAGACGGATAGAATGAGTGAGAAAAACAAAGAGAGGAAAAAAGGAGGGGGGGGAGAGAGAGAAAGATAGCGAAAAGGAAGAATCGGAGCAAGAGCGAGCGCCAGCAGACTGGGTTGACTCGGTGGCCGAGCGGTATCTCACCCGCGAAAAGCGTCCCGCGATCAGGTGACAGCGGGAGTACACACCGGCGTTACTCCCGAGAGCGAGAGGGAGAAGCGGGACCGACAGACGAGAGAGGAGTCGAAAACGGAGAGGTAGGACGGTTGAGTGCGATGGCGAGACGAGGACAGTCGAGTTGCGAGCTGAACGTGGAGGGAACGTAGAGCGAAGGAGGGACCAGACGGCGGCTAAACACGTTGGAGCGAGAGGGATAGATAGGATGAGACGCAAGAGGGTGAAAAACGGGATAGAAAACGAGCTGACGGAGATAGGCGACGGAGAGAGCGATAGTCGGTGCTCGTGCGTTCGCTGAGTGTAACTCGACTGGCTGAGGAGGGCAAGGAGAGGTCGACTCGATGGGACAGAGTGGGATGCGAAGAAACGCCGCGCGCTACAGACGGAGAGGGAGAAAATTTCAAGAGGG
>NW_017255975.1:1579177-1579836 GCF_001594055.1 Mycetomoellerius zeteki
GTTGTGTGTGTGTGTGTGTAAAGCTAGAGAAAAAGAGACAGAATCGGAGCGGCAGTGAGGGAGACAAGGGAAGGCGACCGTGGGTGAGGAGGAAGGGCGTAGTGGGGTGCCGACGAGAGAGCGTACGAGCGGGGTGGTCGGTAGGGAGGCAGAGAAGGGCTCCCTGATCGCTTCTGAGTGCAAACGGTTCGGCGTGCGGTGGGACACTGGCAGTCAGTCGGGCGGGCGGGCTGGCTGAAACTGCTGTGGATAGCGGGTGGCGAGCGGCGCGGCGCGGCGCGATACTCTACGGAACGGGACGGGACGGGCCGAGAGCGCCGAGCCGGGCCGGGACCCCCATCTAACACACGCGCGCACACGGACGTGCGCGCGGCGCACACATGCCGAAGGCCGGGGCGCTCGCGTGTAGTCGCCACCGATAGAGGCACCGCACGAAGAGGCGCGGCGAACACAAACCTGCATTCACACGGATAGAGTCGGAGTCGGGCTGTTGGACGAACAGTCGGTCGGTCGTGCGGGATGTTGGGGGAGGAAGGGCAACGAGCAAGGCAGGCAAGCAGGCACAAGCAGAGGCAGGCAAGCAGGCAGGCAAGCAGCAAGCAGGCCCGTCTCTACGAGCGCGTTACTGCGCCAACCGCTCTGCCTGCATGCCTGCCATC
>NW_017255975.1:1580022-1641366 GCF_001594055.1 Mycetomoellerius zeteki
CACCTCTCGCTCAATCCTCGTCCCTCTAGTCTGACTCCGTCGCGTCGCGTCGCGTCGCGTCGTCCCGCTACTCCGACCGCCACGCTGCACCACGCCGCGCAACGCCAAGCCGAACCGAGCCGAGCCGCGCCACGCTACCTATCACGCCGTTCAAGCCGATGCTCTCTTCCGTGAGCGCGCACGATCGTCTCCTTTTTTCCACGCTATATCCGCCGCCTCATTCCTCCACCCGGAACCCTGTCGCGATATACTCCTCCTCTTTCTTCCTCTCGCGTTACTTTTTCTCGCTACCGCGCCGCCCGGCCCTTTCGGTCTTCTCCGCGGGACATCTGATTTCCTTCATCAGAATCCTCGTTTATCGTTGCCGCGTTCACCGTCGTCAGACCTTCATCATTTCGTCCCTGTGCTAATTCGAAGCCGTGAAGGTCTCTTCTACACGCGGGCGCCCACACCGGAACGATGGCATGCATGCGGTAGGCCTGACCTGCCTACTGGAATTTTCTAAAACCGGACATAACGCAAAGAAAAGAAGCGCTAGCCGATGACAAAACGAAAAACCGGTTCAAACAGTAAAGAATATGTATGGCTGTCCTGTCCTTTGTTTTACAACTGAATTTCTTAAAACCTAACATTCCTCTGCTGACATTCGATAAATAGTTTTAGAATGGCAAAACTCAGACCGAGACTAATTTTGAAATTTAATGGTTTCCCATGGTGTGGTCATTCGTTACCTGCTTTTTCTTTAGCTTTGCGAATATTAGCACTGAATTATTCAATACGTATCGTGTAAGTCTGCGTAGAATCTCGGTCCTTGAGAGAATCTCAAGAAGCAGGCCGTTGCAATTATATTTATAATTGAATTCATCACTCTCGGATTCACATGGCAATATTTCTTAGATATTCTGTGCGGAGAAAGTATAAATCCAATAGAATAATTAGCCTAGATAGTTGGACAAGTCGATGTTTTTACAACCTTTGTTTTATTGGATTTTTCCTTAATTTTATATCGAATCTGATAAAGACAATTTCACATGGAGAAAGATTTCACCAACAGCCTCGTCACGCGACGAAGGATCGAGCCACAAGATAAATAATTCGTTTGTATGACAGAATTTATAAATACTAGACTGCATTGCATCGATGCGATCTTAATAACAACAATCGCACAAAGAGAGCGAGCTTCGAGAAAACTATTGAAATTTGATACTATCGCATGACTAACCATGTTTTTCGCCGAAACTTTCAAATGCACGGAGGGACGTCGACACTTTTGAAAATTCATTGCGGCGTTTCCGACCTAGGTAGAAACACCGCTTATTGTTAGCTATTCCGAGAAAGTATACATCTCTCACTAGTGCGGAAGAATAGTCGGTATGCACCCGAAATTGTCTTAATCTCTATCCTCTTACTCCCCGCGTCGCTCGAAACAATAGACTTTCAGGGTGACTTCACGCTCGAATGATGGTGGTGGTCTGATAGGAGGAAGGAAACAAAGAACAAGAAAAAGGGACTTAGATGCGGTCTCAGTTGCGAGCGCACGCGCCCATATACAAAGGAATTGACGAAATCACGAAATATAACCGCCTAGACAACAGTAGACGTTTTCGTTCGCCAGTTAAAACTGGGGAAAAAACGTAACGCGGAAATTCGCGCGTTTCGTTTCAAGTATCGTCGAGGGAGGGGAGAAAAGGAATCGCCGCGAAACCGAGGTGAAGCGCGACGTCACGGAACGCTCCTTTAGAATTCCGATTATTCAGAGAAAGCCAGAAGTCGACGCGGAAGAGCAGGCAGCAAGCGGGAGCGAGCGAGACTAAGTGCGCGGTAGGGGGCGGTACCCCTTAACACCGGGCACGAGGCAAATAGGGGGACCAGCTGTGTTCTATCCTTGTTCGGGTTGCTCTAAGGGGGTCGAGGATTATTAAAACGGACGGGGGACAGCGAAGAGTGGCAGTAGAAGGAAAGGGAAGGGGGGGAAGGGGGCAGCCTTCTACTGTTACGATGCACAGCCTCGGGAACCGGTAACCCCCACTACCCCACGCCTGTCGTTCTCTCTCTCTCTCTCTCTCTCTCTCTCTCTCTCTCTCTCTCTCTCTCTCTCGTTCCGTCTGTCTCTCCTTCTCTGTCTCTCTCCTTCAACCTCCCTGATTCGGTATTCAAGTTGGAACCGCGGTGCATGCTCTTGGTGCATAAAATGCCCCCTACAATGATCCCAATCAACTGTGGTGCCCATACGCTGCGCGGAGCTCAGCAATCAGGGCCGCTTTGATGACGACGGCCAAAAATTCGGCATTAATTCAATGAGAGACGCCGCGCGGCAGAATCGATACGATCGATCGATCGATCCATTCGTCGATCGGCGACTCGCCGTCGCCCGTTGTGAATCGCACGCACCGCGAAAGTGGATCATCTATCTTGATCAGCGAACTTGAAAGCCGGAGCATTCTCAAACGAGCGTCGAAGCACTACCTTAAGTGAAAACGTCCCGCGAGGAATAAGCCGGTGAGTCGCAAGTAAAACATGGTTGATAAATACCACAAAGAGTCACCGAGACAACAAGCGATTTCACAAAACGGCAAAAATAATAAGTCGGAATTTATCTATATCTTGCAATTCCTTCGAAATCTTGTTGTCTTCTCGGCACAATGAAAAGACATCGGGCACATGCACGACTGCCCTTTGAAGAACGCAAGGGCACGTTAAAAAAAGCGTCGCTAAAAAAAGATTTCTTATCTCGCTTAGATGGGCCTTTATCAGACAAAAGAACACAATTGGAACTATTGCAAAGTCAGCGTAGAATTGCGTTAGCTTCAAAACTAATAATGGCTACGTTTATACCGTGCATTTAGGCCGCGGCCTATACAATAGATGTCCTTGTTTATCCTGTAGGTCTGTTGTATAGGTAATAAATATAGGTATAAAGCTTCGAACTTCGTCAATTCGTATCATAGGCTACATCCTTGTTTATTCTGTATATTAAACAAAGACACCTATCGTATAGGTCGCGGACTAAGAGCACGGTGTAAACGTAGTCATTGGCTATGTTTACTTTAAAAACTGTTGACCCGTAAGAATAGCACCAATCTCGATAACTTATTCAGAAAGATACACATTTTGTTTAATTTCCATTTTGCTCACCTCGACTTGATTTATTACAGACTTACAGAATCCTTGGCATGCTTCGAAGATACCTAGCTCTTTTGTCTATTTATATTTTTATGATAAAACAAGTATAATTCTTACACATAATACGATTTTAAAACATAATACGATTTTCCTTGGCATTATTAAACTCTAGTTGCACTTCCTTTTTATTATTAACCTTTAAATAAACAGATGGTATGGTTTTAATTTTTTTTAAAATCTTGTTCTGCGAAATGCATAAAAAAAATAAAAATTATTACCTAGATGCCCCAAAGTCTTAAAGTTTATTATTTTTATGTTCTTCTACCTTATAAAGATATAATCAATGTATAAATTTAATTATAACAGTTTACTATACAGAAAAATTGTTACGGTTGCCACAACCGGAACAATTTTTCTGTATAGTAAACTGTTATAATTAAATTTATACATTGATTATATCTTTATAAGGTAGAAGAACATAAAAATAATAAACTTTAAGACTTTGGGGCATCTAGGTAATAATTTTTATTTTTTTTATGCATTTCGCAGAACAAGATTTTAAAAAAAATTAAAACCATACCATCTGTTTATTTAAAGGTTAATAATAAAAAGGAAGTGCAACTAGAGTAGCACAATCGTACTATAGTTTTTGTAACCAAAAAATGTATTGATGGACGACCTTTTGATCATGGCAACCGTAGCCGTTTTTTCTTCTCTCTCCGTAAAATAAAAAATATAACTATAAAATTAAAATCAATTACATGAGAAAGAATCCTACTTTCGGCCAAAACGGATCTTAGTAGGGTATGTTTTTTGTATTTTAAAAATGTGTGGCCATCTTACCCAAGTTTACCTTAATTAAATATTTCGATATGAATATATATATATATTATATATAAAAGCATTAAGATCTTTAACCGAACATAGAATTATTTCTTTTAATTTATTCTCATCTGTCCAATTTCGAATTAGAATTACTATTAACTTCCTATCAACTTGCGTACATTTAAATATTTGAATCACTTAACTACTTAACAGTTAACTATATCTTTTTCACTCTTATCCCTCTCAACCTAACATTTCAGTATTATGTTACATTATATAATCTATTTCCAAATCTATTCCATCTTTTTATTCCAAAAACATTTCAGATCTATAATTTTAACCTAAGTCTAAGCGTAAACGATACTCTCGCGGGACTCAGTTTTTCTTTTTTGACATAATGCGTCATCAATCGAAGTGTATTCGTACCTCTTCACTAACCGCCGAGTTCAATTACGCATGAACGTTCCAGAGATGATTCCCTTTCCTTAGGCGGGACAGGCCGCACTGGCACGATCCATGGACGGCATTTGGAAATGGTCTGAGCGATGGAATACCGTTCCGAGCGATGGGCACAAGCCAGCGGTACCAAGCGACGACCAATACGAAGGATCAACACGGCAACGTTCCGTCACTAATTACATTCTCCTCGCGTAATCACGGTCGGCGCTTACATACACCGTGTGCGTGTTTCTGCGCGAGCATCGCTCTATGTACACACATACACAGTCGCAAATCACGTCGTCCGCTGGCGAAAGTCCAAATCTCTCAGCAGATTAAAAGCTTCTCACGGCGATCTTCTTGACTGGACTCCCACGTTTCCCTGAAAAGCCTCTACGGACCGAACCGGCGGCGGAGTCGCCGATTCTCTCCCCTCTCTTTCTCACCCGTCCTCGTTTTGCACGAGGCGGAACGCTTCACAAAACCGAGTACGCACGTGAGAGACCCCCACGCTCCCGGGGGTCCTCCTTCACGTGACGCAAACTCGGAAACCTAAAAACACTGGGAGATCCGTAGTCATTTACACAAAAATATGTATTCAAACGCACAGATTAAAAGTACTATTGAAAAATGAATATATATAGAAATGAATGAAATATTGAATTGAATTCTTCAGAATCCTAACGGTCCGGAAAATCCAGCTCATTAATTTTGCTCAGAAATTTTTGCAAGTTGAATAGAATAGAAGAAAAAGTTTACTATACACGGTATAACTTGGTTATATGCCAGGTAAGACGGAAACGATATATGATAAAAGTAAAAATTTAGTTCTCTCAAAGATCGTCAACTTCAGATCTCGAAAGATCGAGATCCGTTCTTGTGAGAGGAAAACGGTAACTTCCTACTGTGGGTGGGGTTTGCACAGAATGGGAGGAGTCCTCGTTTTGCCGAGATACAGCGACTAAACGCGCCAGATACGCTCCCTTATGAGCGTCTCGCCTAAGGTAAATTCTGTCAGCGGTGGATTCGGATTGCGAGCGTATGCGGGAAGTTCTGAATTTCGATCGTCGCGTCCTGGAAACCGCGATGATTTGAATACCATCGGACGTTCCTCTTATGTGCACGTGAATAAACGCGATCGGTCCTTTTGAGGCCCCTCAGGAATCGATAACGGTAAGATTTTATCGCGCGAGTTTCGCCGAGCAATTCCGTAAGAACGTTAAAGGGAATCTTTAAAGAGATCCATTAACAAACTATTAAATATCATCAAGAATGAGAGCCTTAATTGGCGGTGTTGTTAAAAGGCGAAGAATAAATGTGAAAAGTTTGTTTTTACCAAGTAAATACGCAGTAGACTTTATATACTGAGCCAGTAACATTTAGAAAAAGAATGAATGAATGAATATATACATGAATGACTAAACGAATGAATAAATGAGTGAATTAAGAAGCTTATTATAGCTTGAGATGAGTAGCCTTGAAGCATACAGAAGATATGTATTTATGTACATGTTTACAAATAAAAACGAAAATATATTATAACACTAAGTAAATATATGAAAGGGAAACAAAAAAGGAGAGAAAATGCAAGAGAGAAATAATTAAAAGCGAGTGAAAAGCGAAGAATCGCGAGGTGATACAATTTTAATGCTTATTTCCTGTTCAACACACACGTAACGTAATTATTTTAAAATAGATTACTTGGAGAGAGGATATCTTATTTTGGTTTAGAGAAAGTCTATTAAAAACATATTATTTCAAAGACCGTATTGAAAATAATCTCTGACTAAAATAAAAAATTTAAATGCACGCCGTGTAGTCTTTAAACAAATTACTACAATGTTAATAACGAAAAGGCTAATTAAGAATAGCGAGAAACTGAAGAAAAAGTAGTTAATTAGAGTTTACAAAACAGATTAAAGAAAGTACAAATGTAAGAATTAAGGAAACGATTACAAGGATAATCCCGCACATAAAGCTACTTATTTAAGATGAAGTGTCAAGTGTCCAGAATAAAATCCAACGAAATTAATTAATAAAAATATCGGATGGATGATGCATAGATATGTAACGTGACACTTAAAACGACAAAGAGCAAAATATAATTGTAACGTTATTTATAGCGTATATATCGGAAAACTATAACGTGAATAATCTTTCGTCCTTTAGCAGCAATTCGCGCCAAAAAATATTCCACGTATGTCGCTATTTCTCAAGCTATTCAGTATCGTTATTACAGTTGACGGGTATACGTATCGATTATTGTCATAGTGGATTTAAAGATTGTAATGAGATCGTCTCGCCGATTGGAAGACCACCGAGTTATAATAGATGATACAAATATTGTTTGGAACGGAACCGATATTAGGCGCGTATTTTCAGATACGTGCAGACACCTCGCAAAAAGCGAGTAAAAGCTGTACTAAATGAACCATATAAGCCGATATATTTATTCCATGCTGGCTCTTATATTATATAAAATAAATGACATTTGCTCGTCAGATACATAACTCGTAGAACTCTATCGATTTGCACATTGTCTATGCCAATAAGAATTACACAACACTGAAAAATCCTTCGAGTATCACCGCGGCAACACGCGCTACAACTTTAAACGTCTCGTAGATGTCGAGGATCCGACTCGAAGGATCCGACTAACGATCTACGCACGATTAGAACGCGATTCCCGGACTGAATCCGTGGAAGAATATTTCCGCGCTCGTTCTGGTACGCCGCGACTCTAATTCATACTTTTTTCTCTCCCCTCTCCATTCCGTGAATCTGATTCGCGTCTTCTGGACCAGTTCTCGATCCCGGCGCATTCTCACGGGACGGGAGAGGGATGCTGATGCTGAGAACTGGACAACGGTCAAGCCTCGGCCCATTCGCGACCAAGAGGAGGAAAAGGAGGGAGGGAAGTTGGACAGGCGATGCTGGACGACGGCACGGGATGTGTGTAGGGGTTGAATCTTTCGAGATCGGAAGGGTGAGCGCGGCGTGATTCTGGTTTGATTTTATTCCGTCGAGGGATGATCACTCTTGCCGCGTGAGAAAGGGCTCCCGAATTCGACCTCTTTCGTCGTTCTCTCCTAGCAACGTCGCTTCCGTACGTGACGTTATTAGAATCACACCCCATTGCCACTAAAATCTTTTTCCAAAAAGAATGCTTGATCCACGATTTCAAAGAAACCAGAAATTTTATCTTTTCACTATCGATCTAATTCGAATCTCTTACAATAATATAATTAATAGTTAAAATATTGCATGTTTGAAATGACAAATCAAAATGATTGTGTTTAAGAATTTGCTACGAGCTTAATGAAATTATATTATGTGACGGTTATTGACCATAAAATATACATATATTAATTTGAACATAAATTGGGATCTTTTTCGGTACATTATAATTTTACGAATTGAGAATTAACACGAAACGCTCGGACAATCCTGCAACCAATCGTAGTTTCGCGGAAGCTACGTTCCATTTCTCACGGGAAAGACGTCCCGGATTCAAGGGTTTGCAATTAAGCGGCACTTAAGCGCGAGCAAGCGAGCGAGAGAGCGAGATGGCCTTCCCGGCCGAATATCGGTCGCGCGATATTCCCGGGATGATGCCGAGTAAGTTTCAGGGCATCCGGGATTATCCTCGAGATCTGCCGAATATTTCGGCGATCCTGCCGATCCCTTGGGAGACACGATCTTCTGTAACTCTCCGAAATGTCGCGGCAGAATTTCTATCCAAGAAATATCTCGACGTAATCGCGCCCGCAAAATTAAGAAATGGAAAAATTAACTTTACACTTACAATTAGAGTGTCTAGTAATCTCAAATGTATTTATATAATTAACTCTTTGCAATATAGGACTTTAACGATAGTTGATTTTTTTATTGTGAATTCTGGTAAATAAAAAATAAGTAAAATATAATCCAACTTTTATGCTGAATAAAAACTCATTGTATTAAAGTTTTCGTAAGTAGGTATGTAAGAATGTTTTTACAGTTTTCTATACAATCCGAAGCAAAATATACAAATCTGTAGTGAAATTCGAAGATCCAGGATTCACCCTTCATAGGAAGGGTGAAAATTTCGTATTGCCAATAGAGGATTAAAAATTCTGTGATAAATAGCTCAATTAAAGAAGAAATATAGCGAAACACACGAGATTATACAGGACTGATCGTTTATATCCCTGATTAATTCGCAGAAACCCTTAAATCCTCAATATTAATTATTACCGACCCTATGATGAAGTAATTGCTATTCCTCTCATTCGCTCTGTGGAATTTACAATCGTTGGGAAATTCGACACCTATCTCCAAAAAAAAAAAAAAAAAAAAACCAGGCACACCGTCATCCACAATTCTCGGATTATTTTACAAAATGACGGTTACTGGAGCGAGGCAATGAATGAAAAAGTGAAGTCGGGATGGAGGATTTCAGCCGCTAAGTCGACGGCAGAGAGCGGCAAAAGAATTACCGGCATTGTTCCAGACCCGGAGCCGTCCCTTTTGTGAAAACAAAGGGACGGCCGCGCGCGAGAGAAGGGAAAAGGCGGGGCGCGCGGCGCGACCGCGCTTAATTCTAAATTCGGCACTAATAACGCCGACCCGTGTTTCGTTAGCCCCTGGGAGATTAACGCGTCGGCGAGCGCCGGCCTAATAGCGCCGTACACACCGAATTCAAATAATATTTACCTCCGGCGTGGCGCGGCGTGGCACGGCATAGCGAGGCATGGCATGGCACGGCACGGCACGGCATGGTCACCCCAGAGTCTCATGGGAGCGGCAAATGCGATTGGTTTCGACGTATGCGCGTCCGATCGTTCTGCGACACGCAAAAAGCGCCGCTTTTCACCGGTCAATCGGATCGCCCGGTGCGTCGCGCCGCACACTACGTCCTTTAGTTTTATTTATTGCCTGTGAAATCCTCCGTTGGCGCGCGCGCGTGCTACGCAGCGATCGTTAAATTATAAATAACGAAACGTGTGCGATATGACACTTGAATTATTCACGAGAGTCAAGTTAAGTGAATTATGGGAATTACGACAGATCGCCCGTCGCAAATCGAGAAAATTATTTCAAAGGTTGATCACTGAGAAAAATTGGATAACTGGTTAATGCTAACTCGATATAAAATGATTATTTGGTAATACGCGAAACAGAGAAGCGGTGAAGTATTTTCAAAATATTAAAAACAAAGGAAGTATAATACTCTTAAAAATTGGATTCAGAATATATATTGCATAACGTATACGAAGATGAGCAAAAATAGTACTCCGTGTTTCATAATTTGTGGTAAATATTTAAAATTTGTTAAGCACCAATCAGAACTATGCAATTGTAGACTTTTATTTGCCGTTTAATTCAATTTGTTAGGATTTATTGGAAAAATTAAACAAGCATTCCAACTTTCAGTTCTTTTTTTATCCATATCTCATGTTAATAAAGTCTCTAATTAACTCTAGAAATACCAACATTTCTTACTCTCTAAAAGGACAAAGCAAAATTATTTTTAAAATTTATAAAAATTTTTAAAAGTTATGAAAAATCAAATATTTATAAAGGATATAATTATTGAAAAAGCAAAAATTTCAGAATCTCTTTTACAAGAAATATAATATATTAATCTAAAAAATAAAAACGTTCAATAATGGTCACTCGATACTTCTAACTTCTAATGTTAAGGGGTAACACCTATGTAAAATTTTCAAAAAATCGATTTTTTTTCCTTTTAAAATACACTTTAGAGTCTTAAAAATAAAGTGTAAGTGGTTTTATTGCGATACATAATTTTTTTCGAAAGTTCTAGTAAGTTCCTAAAAATTCAATTGTTAACTTAAAAGTATTCACATTCAAAACTTTAAACGCGTTTTTCTCAAAACAGTATTTTTTAAGTTGGCTAGCAGTAGAACTCAAACAATTTTTAACCTATTTACTTCAAATTTTAACAGTATTTAACAAATCACATTTTCTAAAGAAATACGTAGAATTTTTTTGATAAGTTACAAATTTTTTTAGTTACAGCTGATTTTACTCGACTATTTTTGATGAAAATGGAACTTTTTGTTTGTACTTCCGCCATTTTGTCAAAAATTAATATTTTCAAAAACGGCTACGTATTTCTGTAGATATTTAAGTAAAGAAAATAAAAATATGTTTTTTTTGGTATTTATAATTCTAAACCAAAAATTACGACACTTGTGCTGCTAGCCGCGGAATACCATGCTATTTCGACTGTATCCATCATACTGCTGCAGATCCGCCATTTCGATAAATAAAATTCTGAAAAAATTATTTTTTGTACTTTCTTATGTGCTTAATAAAGTTATAAAACTCATTTTTTAATAGCACGATTCATTAAATAAAAAAAAATTCCCAAATGTAGACCTTATTTACAGCCGATTACATAGGTGTTACCCTTTAAAGTGTAACACGCCCGCGATTACATCTACATATCAAATTCGATACTAATTATAAATACAAATAAAAAATTCGAAAGCTTTGTGTTCTCAAAATCAGGAGCAATCAGAATGGTAGCTAACAATTTGATTAATATTGCGCATTATTTCGTCTTGTGTGCATAATCAAGTATCTATTAAGGTACACAGGCGGAATCTCTTGAATCAACGACTGCCATTCAGTCAGCCGGCCGTATCGCGATGGTGATTCGCCAGTTTTCCTCGCTGCACGAACACAGGAGGTGACAGCAGTCCGAGGAGGGATCTCTACTCCGAACGAGACGTCGTTGCTCTCGGACGATCAATCACTGTCGGCCCGTGACATCACGAAGAGATCGCGTGGGATCTCTCGCGAGCCTTGATTCCACAACCTCGGAATATGTTCAGGACCGGTCGGTCGGTCGCGAGGATTAACCATCCGTACCGATGAATGACTTATTGAAATGTCACGTCGCCACGACTACGTGGACGTCGACTTGTTATGATTTACGACTGCACGACCAGTGGATGATTAATTTCAATTAAGACACGTGGCCGCGCGCTAAAGGACGTGTGCTCCCGTTATCAAGAGCATTGTATTGAGAGCGATCGATTTAACGTTGCATAATCGATTTAGAAAAAAATAATTTCTGTCCACCAATAAATATTGATATTTTGACATCAGCATGATAATTCAATTAAATAATTATATATTACCGTGCACAGATATATTTTGAAAACATGATATTTATACATATATAATCATAATTTATACATATATATGCATAAATTCAAAAATTTAATAAAATAATTTAAGAAAAATTTCATTAGATAAGTATACACAGGGTGTCTCTCTCGAAAATTGTGATATAACTGGGAAGAGGATTTCTACATGAAAAAATAATTCGTAAACGTAGAATAAAACTTTTTCATATAAGGCTTCCTTTTCGGAAAAATCAACTTTAAATATTCGTCGAATGTTTCGACTTAACGGATCTCGCTATAAATTATTATCTCTGTTCATGTTTATCTATGTTTATTATTGTATTGGGTAATTGAGAATACACAATAAAACAGGATATTAATGCACGATGAATTTGATTACTTCATAATTGATTGAAAATGTCCGAAAACGAAGACTCAAATGAAAAAATTTTATTCTACGTTTTCAACTTATTTTTTCATGTAGGATCACTTTCTTTCCGGTTGTACTATGTTGTAAAAAATTGCTTAAAAATTCGGATACGTTTTTGTCTAAAATTTCAGATCTAGCTGCCTGAAAATAATTTCAGGCATTCTGTCTTAATTATCAGAGTAATTTCTCTGAAAAGTGAAAATTAGTACCGTGTCTGTCTGAAATATTTAGAATTAGTGTCTGAAAAATTAAATATGTTTGGAAGCACCTCTAAAATTTCCGACAAACGCGTTTTTGAAAATTCGTAGCTGATGAATCCAATGTGCGAGACATTTCGAAAAAAATTTAGATTAATGCTTCAACATTGTATAGATGCAATTTTTTTAAATATTGTAGTCATTAATATTATTATTATTAATATAAATCATCAATGTTATTACATTGTTAATGTTATTTCATGTAAATAGAAATATATATTGCTCGTAAAAATTAAAGGCCTTAATTAACTAATTACTTAATTTTTCTTTAATGAATATGCAAAATTCAGGTAACTGTAATTTATTTATCTTAAAATTATAGATTTAGTTAGTAATCTAAATCAGTTTTAAGCTTAATATTTGAAAACACTTAAATTTAAATTTCTATCCACCTGTTACTAGGTCTATCTTTATTGTTGAATTGAATTGGTTACACTAGAGTTTATCTTTTTCCCTGCACAAGGAAAAAAATAAACTTGGAATATTTAAATTAGTACAGCAATTGAGCAATAAAAAGACAAACCTAACAAGTGGATAGAAATTCAAATTTAAATATCCGAATATTTAGAAATTTAAAACAGATATATTTAGAATAATAATAAGATTGAAAGACCGCTAATGTTAAACATAATGTTTTAAATTAAGAAGCGCCATAACGGTCAGAACGTTAAGATGTTGAACTATTGTAAATGTATTGTAGATATATTTAGACCATTAATTAGAAATTAAGACAAATGCAACTAAATATTTAGATCAAAAATATTTATACAATTAGCTTGAAATTCAGACAAAAATGTCTAAATGTTTAGACACTGAAATTATAAGTATTCAGACAACTGCCTGGAAATTAAGACAACTATGGCTAGAAATTCAGGAAACTGTAATTAGAAATTTAGACAACTGTGACTAAAAATTCGGGCAAATACGGTTAGAAATTAAAGCAACTATAGCTATAAAAATTCAGACAATGTGACTGCAAGAAAACTTCAACAACTTTTGTCTGAATTTTCGGACAAAACTTTATACAATGTACGATTTTCTAGTAAAAACAAAAACATTTTGTATATAACTCAACAAAATTCCTCTATTCTGCGTGTTTATTCATACTATTTATATCATTTATACTATTTATGCTATTTATATTTACATTATTTATTATATATTATTACATACTATTTATATTACATTTTGCTTTAATATTTTCATGTGCACTAAAATGTGCATATATCAACTAACTATGATCCATCTTTATTGACAGGCATAAATCTTAAAGGCTTATTGAGCAAAGTATTGAAAGGTCCACGATAATGACTGCATTTTAGTTTCTTTACAATATTTTTCAGGATCTACGTGTCCTTTGAAAGATAGAGAAATGTGCTTACGCAGGCAATACGGAAGGATTACGGATGGGAAGGGACAAAGGGAAGTGGAAAGTCGAGAATGGTAGGTATCTCGGTGAGGATCAAGGGAATTTCCCCTTGACACAGATGTCAGATAAAGGATTCTGAAAGTTACATCGAAGGTGGGATCAGGTCTGATCTCTCGTCGCGGAATACCAGAAAGACGCTGGTCAGCAAAAATTATTCTCTCTTGCTAGATATAAGTCATGCATCATGTTCTATAGTGCAACACCGTGAATTCTTTCGACAAAGATTTCTCAATAATACCTTACGTTAGATAATATGTATTTTATATTAATACAATGAAATTTAATTTAAATGGAGATAATGATGAGAAATTCATTTTCCAAGCTTTTCCTCATGAAGATAAAAATCTTTATGAAACGTCTTATATGATTTACATGATTCGTGTGTATGAAACTTTCCAAACTACCGGCATTAAATGCAATTTCACGCCCCAGTTCCAAGTTCCTTCAAACGAGGTTTCACGAATACCAATTTCACGAAAACTGCCCGGGGTCGCAGGACGCGATTAACGTTTTAATGACATCACTTATTCGGCGGATAAGCCGATCGAAAAATCGGCGGAGCATTTTCCAGCTCGTCGTCCGGTGGATGGAACGGGAATCCCACAGCGACGGTAAAACCGGCAAGTCCGCCGCCGGAAGGATACGGTTGTCACGGGAGCCTCGGGTAATCGCTGGAGAGAGAGAGAGAGAGAGAGAGAGAGAGAGAGAGAGAGGGGGGGGAAGAGCGAAAGAGAGAGCGAAAAAGAGAAAGAGAGATTCGACCGCGGGCGGGTCGCCTTTATCGGGCGCATATTTGCCGGGTCCTGCAAATCCCACCCCGGGATTCCGCGCGTTGTAGCGAGAGGGAAAAAAAAGAGAGAGAGAAAAGTGGGAAAGAGAGGAGATTCAGGGTGGAGACGAGGCTCTCGGGTGGGCGCCATACAACCACTACCACCACCGCCATCGTCGTCGCACCGTCACACTGACACCATGAAGCGCCGCCATCAGCACCGCCGACTCTATACATGTACCTGTGGGTGTGTATGTCTGTGTCACCGGTTAGACTCCATGGCTTTGAGGGATGATGGAACGACGGGGGGTGGCAAATAGAGTGGGACAGCGCGAGAACAAGGGCGCCGTGACAAAAGAGCGAGCGTGCTAGAGAGGCAGGCGGGGATGATGGCGGAGGATGAAAGAGATAGAACAGGCCCCGAGCAAGGGCGAGAGAGGCGAGACAGAAAAAGTACGCTGCGACGGAAAAAAAAGAGGGATCGAAGCGGGACGAAGGACAGAGGCAACAAGCCGGACGGAGAATTCGAGGGCGACGAAGTAAATGGGGACCGACGTAGGATGGACGAGGAAGAGGCAGCTAGGCAGGCAGGCGAGCTGACAAGGGAAGCGCGGGTGGTTCACAAAAGGGACGGAAGCGGGACAGAGGAAGAGAAGGGAGAGGCCATCGGGGTTGAAAAGTTCAATTGCGCGTATTTTCGCAGTGACGTCTCGCAAATCCTGCGACCGTCCCCTCGTGTACTGCACATCCAACCTCTGCCGCGCCTCCAACACTCCCCCCCCCTCTCTCCCTCTGCTTTCGCGCAACAGTCCGTCTCCGCCTTTATCCTTCATCCTTCATTCTTCGCCTGCAGAAACGGTGGAAAACTGGTGACGTATACATGATTTTCCTTCCTCCTGCTTCCACTCAGATATTTAATTCTATACTTGCTATGTCAATACTCGCTCTCAAGTTTTCGCCCTGATCTACGCATATTTTTTGTATTTTATACTTTGAGTGTGTATTGCCACAAATTCATTTGAATAATTTACATTACAAAGATTAGACGAATAATCGGTGATACAAGTTTCCAGTTCTCAGAATATCTTTCTAGATAATCAGTGTAATTAAACTTAATTGAGAAACGAGATTGTTTACACTCTTGAGAAGTTTCGTAATTTTTTATGTTATATAATTTCGTTTTTATATTGAAACGGTGACAACTAGTTTCGCCTTTAATATCCGCAGTCGAAATGAGACAGTCGTTTCCTTAAATCAAAAATACCCGTATATACGAATACATTTAACACATGCGACTTGGTACTGCTTACATTTTCCCTTTTTTTTTCTCTTATTGCTCAGCTTCTTTCTCCATCACTTTCGCATAAAGATACGAATGAAAGCATCTCCCTTCCTCTTCCAAAGGGAGAAACGCTCTGGCTGTTTTACTGTTTCTCTCCTACTCTTCCTCCTCTACTTCCTCTTCCCTCGGTAACGCGCCCCGCCTCTATTTTTATTGTCATAACCAATTTAATTAAGTTTCGCGCTTCGACGTTGCGTACTCGCGGCTGTGTTAAACATTTTAATTAAGCGCCTCGCGCATTTGCGTCGCCACCGCCCACCTTCCGTCCCATTCCCCGTTTCCCCATTTCCCTTCTCCAACCCTCAACGTACACTTGCACCACCAGTCGATGCATCGGCATGGAAGAGAACCGTTCGACGATTTTACGAATTAACGAGAACGCGGGAAACGGCAGCGCTCTAGTGAGTCGATGCTCTTGCCTCCACCGACATTAATTCGATGGGGATTGCGAGGAGAGGAGGGGGAAAAGAGGGGGAAAGTGAGAAGAGGCATGTTTACGCTGGGATCTGCGAAACTTCCGAGGGCGGCGGTGGTTTTAGGGGTGCGCGCCGTTGGGTTGTGGTTTCGCGGTTAAGGCGACGTCACCGAGCCAACGTTGCGGAAATCAAATCGTTAACTCTTTTGATGGACGCACTCGTGAGTGTCCCGGCGCTATCTATTTGAGACTTGGTAAACTTGCATTACTGTGGCCTTCTGCTTTCGATAGAGTCGAAACTCATAAAAAAATAAAATAAACAGGTCTCGTCCGTAATCATTCTCTTTCCTTCGTATTTTCGTACGTGTGTCTTATATATTTTTGTATTTTACATTATACATATATTTCTTATAATTCGATATCTGATATATCTATTCTTAGATCGAAAAAAATTCTGCTCAATAATCATGCGTATGAGAGTTTAGCTTATCTGCCAAAGAACTACTGAAAACTCTAATAATTTCTCATTAGAAAAGAAGAAAATAAGAAACTTAATCGCTTACGCAGGTCGTTGGTACGGTAACATCTTTAAGTAAGAAAGAAGTATATATGGGAAGTTTATGAATGCATCTATAAGGATAGATCAAGGCGAATCGGATCACAAAATGATTCAAATCATTTCTAAACAGTTAGTCGACAATTGTCGTTAATTTTGTCATTTTTTTATTTCGAATGAGCTGTTTTATCATGCTAATTACTTTTTCTATACTAGAAACAATAAACAACAGTTTTTGATTACTTTTTTATTAATAAATAAAAATTGATCCGATTGATTCGTCTCGATTTATCCTACACTGACTCAATGCATCTGAAATGTTTAAGGTTCTGTACGTTTCCGATTTCGGTGCCGAAGGATTCGGATAAAAACTTGAGAAATGGCGATGGTAATTTTTATGTTTTATCATCGCCAAGGCGGGTGACTAATTGCCTTGCTTAGACCCTGAGAGGAGCCAGCCGAGGTGACTGCGAGTGTAAGTCGGCCGAGGAAAATTTACGATAAAGCGACTTTAATTTTGATTCATGGCGGACTCTGTCGGAGAAAGCGAGGGCACGAGCACTCGAAAGGGGAAGATCTTTTCTGGCATCTTTCGCCACTTCTTCGCCGTTAATAACAAATTTTACTAAGTACAAAATTTAATGTAGCCACATTCTGTGTATAGTGTTTTATTAAAAATTATGACGTATTTATATAAAAAATACATATTGTTATATTTTTATACAATATTCTAAAAATGAAAATTGAGAGAAGCCAGAAGTTTTTTGTTTTTTTCTTTCTCTCTCTTATGTAAAACTTAATGTAAATAAAATTTTAATGGGAACGGACTTTAATGACAGAATTTGACAAATCTCGACGACAGATCTGATAACGCTAAATAAATTTCCGATCCGATGAAATTTTATACGAATAATTCGGTGCTGAATCGTCATTATCCCTATCTCTTTCCACGGAATCATAAACCTGCGGTGGTGGCAAACGGGCGTTCGAGTCCCGGGACTTTTCAGCCTGCAGGAGCCGCCCTCCCGCACTCAATAATCCTACGCTATAGCGAGCCTCTATTACGAACCCTCGATCCCCTAGGTGTTCCCCCTAACCCCCGGGACATCCCTAGTCGACGCTCGCCGGGGCCGAGAACGGATAGAGCTCGCCCTGATTCCTGCCACGGAATACTACCTACCGTGAAACCGCCCTTCGCCTCCTGCGCTACTGAATTGATGGGGAGGCCTGACTATGTTCGAATTGCAGACAGATATCTGACCTTTCTTCAGTGAGACGGGAACCTTCTCATTCTGAGAAATCGCGTTCGTAAACGGACTCGCATTCTGCGTAACATTCTTTTGTCGATATAATCTCCATGTATGTACGTCCAATGTATTGACGACATGAAAATGTTAAATTTTATAAATTCAACATCTATGTGTTATAAATAATATACATGTAAACCACAAAAGATTTTAGAAGACATCAGTATGTTTCCCATGTAGATAAATGTTAAGAGACATACAGATTAAATATTTTACATGTGACATGGTATCTACAATAAAGTATAAGTAAGACTTAATCCGTAAAAAATTGACCAATCACAGACGAATTTGAGGAGAATAATCGACTATGATTGGTCAATTTCTTACGGTTTAAGGCTTATTCCATTGTAGGCATAATGAAAAATAAATGTTTTGAGTTATACAAAGTATGTATTGTATAATTTGAAACTCAAAAGTTACTCTCTTAGTTATCAAATCGTAACATTGCGATTTAACGTCGAAATTTCGGAAAAGACCTTAGACTTCCAAAATTTTCCGCGTATCGCTACTATTATCATCCATCGATCGAATACAAAAAACATGTTTTTCAAAGATTTATCAGAATTCACGACACAGTGGAGACGTTAACGGCAGCGTTCCTGGCGTTGTGCAAGAAGTACGTGGTGCTACATGCGCGGGCAATTTTACCGTGCGTGCGTGTGCCGGTCTATTCTCGTGTCGAAACGCAGAGAGAGAGAGAGAGAGAGAGAAGAAAAAAAGAGATGTTGGGTACACGACAGCTGTAAGCCCCAGGGGCATACGAGTTCTCGACTCGCACCCCCGCTTGCGACCCTCGCCACCCCTTTTCTCCTTCCCTTCCTGTCTCTCTCTATCTGTCTCTTTTCTCCGCTATGCTCCTCCACCTCCCTTCGGGCTCGTCCTTCATAGAGAATCCCGACAGAGTTATGTAGTATCGTGGCTTATGCGAGGAGCGAAGGGAGCGAGGAGGAAATCGAGGGGGGGATCATGGGGGAAACGATGGCTTCGCCATAAGCCAGCGATACCAGCTCGGATGACTGGCGATTACGTTATTCGGAGGGACGTACGTGTTCTCCGCGCCAGTTCGCGTGCCCGTTCGTTCGTTCGTTCGCTCGTCCCGCGTGTGTTCCACGTGACGCCCGATTCACGAATGAGCCACGGCCTCCCGCGGCTCTAATTCACCCCATTAAATTTAATTTCAAGCGGCCTGCCCGCTGATCCACCCTTCCCGCGCACTCACCCTCTCGCGGCAAGATCGATCCGTTAAATGGGACCGACTAATACCGAAGCCGATGCAATTATGGCACCGAAGATGCCGACGAGAGGTGTTGGATTTGACCGCACTTAAATTCGATGACGGTATATCCCCCATCTTTTGCTTTCAATTGTGAATAGTATGCGAATTAACGATACCAATCGCTTTTCATCACGTACCTATTACAAAAAATAATTGTTTTAAAAAGACATGAAAAACTTTATCATATTCATTATAAAATTGAAAATTATAGATATTAAATTTCGTATGACAATAGATTTTACAAAAAAAGTATTGACGTATAATAATAAAAATAAATTACATCATTTCTTTTGCATTTTTTATTTCCGTTGAAAGGTAATACAATTTTTTACATTATCTTATGGGCGCATGTGAGGTATAAAGCAGATTATTAATTATGCCATTGATAAAATTTCCGTTAATGAAAAGTTTGAAGAAGCAAATTAAACGAGACTAGAATTTTCTCTTGCGCGTACTTCTTTTTTTTTCAGACACACTGTACATCATTAGATACATATATACACGCAGGAGGAGAGATGACTAGAGGAAAGCTTGCACAGAGACGATAAATGTTAGCAGTGCTCCCTCTCGCCGCTTTTAACGAGCTCGCGAGGGCGGAGGGCCACGTCCGTGGCGTAAACGAGTGCCATTCTTGGTAGAGATATGGTTATTCTTTGAAAGCGTTTCTGACCGGCTGGCCGTAAATGCGTGAACTTTTTCCCTTCCCCCAAAAAAACTAAAAAGTCTTAGTACTAGTTGGTGCCACTACTTAGTATTAAGTGTATATAAAAAATATACTTTTTTTAATGAAGATTGGACAATTTTACTATTTTTAAAAGTTTATCAAACTGGTTTGTTAAATCGTTTTTATTTTTATACATGTATCGGAACGTTCTTTTGACCAAAAAAGATAAAAGAAATTTTCTTTTTTAATTCATCCATTTAAAAAAAAAACTTTTAAAATTTATAATCTAGAGATAATTCAAAGAAAAATTATTTTTGGTCTAAACAATTGAACCTTTCTTATTCATGTTTTCTTATACATTTTGATGTGCTGAATCATTTGCAAATGTTTATTTCAAACTAATCTGACGGAAACATGTTAAAAGTTGTATTAAAAATAGTACATGTTAAAAATTATATTAAAAGTAGCACAATTTTATCAAAATCTAATCTTTGATTGCAAATTTCAATATATATTTTCCTATCAGTTCAGTTTGAAATTAACATTTATAAATGATTCATTATATCAAAAAATACGAAAAAAGATACATAAAAAAAGATTCCATTGCTTAGGCTTAAATTGACTATTTTATTTAATGTCGTGGATAATGAATAAAATAGATCAATATTGACTAAAGCAATAGAATCTTTCTCATACATATTTTTTTATTTTCTTTGATGTGCTGAATCATTTGCAAACATTAATTTTAAGATAAACTGATGAGCAAATAATGAAAATTGCAATCGAAGATCAGATTTTGACGAAATTGTGCTACTTTTAATGCGATTTTCAACGTGTTTCCATCAGATCAGTTTGAAATAAACATTTGCTAATGATTCAGCACATTAAAAAATACAGGAAAATATGTATAAGAAAGGTTCCATCGTTAGGCCAAAATGGGTAGTACTGGTAATGGTAGAGAGTTTTACAACCTCCTTTAACAATTTGGGTAAAACGTTTCAGACTTGAGAATTAATGACAAAATGACGCTACAATCGAAATATATAGTGTAAGATCATAGACATGTACGTGCACACGTTATCAAGCACTTGCCGAGACGAGCAGAGACAAAAGGGAGTCAGAGTGCTGTTTAGGAGACTAGCCTAAGCAGATGATAAACACGAGTAGTTCTCATCGTCTTCAACCAACAGCAAACAAGGAAGTTGCGCTCCCGAGAATAGTCGCGCAACTGGGCGAAATGAACACTCACGACGAATCTCTCAACAAAAGAAATAACGTCGATTAGAGAAAAAGAAATACCTTTTAAACATCCTGTAATATGTATTCGTCAATTAGAATTTGTGCTGCAATGGGTATTAATGAATTTAGAGAAAACGCTTTATATAATTACTTATGCATTGAGAAAAATGGTTTGATTGTATCAACAAGATATATGTACATGGTTAAATGCATTTTGGTTAAATCTAGCAAAATTTCTGGTTATTATAACAGGACTCGAGATTTTATAACTAGACCGTTTGGTAGATTGTATTATAATAAGGATTT
This sequence comes from Mycetomoellerius zeteki, assembly GCF_001594055.1. Taxonomy (NCBI): domain Eukaryota; kingdom Metazoa; phylum Arthropoda; class Insecta; order Hymenoptera; family Formicidae; genus Mycetomoellerius; species Mycetomoellerius zeteki. The sequence goes on from NW_017255975.1 coordinate 1,601,541, forward strand.
GTTTAATATTTTCCAGTTGGATCTACAAAACATCTAGTTATATTCACTAGACATATACAACATTACCAGAATTCTGGTTAACGTTAGAGCACCCTAACAATTTTATTATCGTACAAGTTGGCGCAAGTTGGCGCGAGTTGAACGAATGCGTATATTCTTTCTATTGTTTTGTATCACGGCATAAGCCTTGTGTCTACGATGCTAGCTTCGATTCGAGTTCTTGGATCGTGAAATGTGTAGCCAATCAGCTTACAGTTTTTGCGGAAAAGCGGAAAATTCTAGCATTGTGGACACAAGGCTGTACCGCATACATCGCGCATCGAGTCGAACGTCGAGCGTATAATAGTATATCGTGTTATCTTGTACTTACTGAAGTGAAGTCAGTGAAGTCTTGTAGTGAAACACAAAGTGAAACAGTTATTACTGCAAGATGGACTAAGTCATCGTATTGTGACCTGTTTGAACAGGTTAGAAAGAAGAAAAAATGGAACGAAGTTATTATGTAGCTGACTGACGAAAAAACATATCCTCTTCTACGAAGAAATTCTGGTAGATTCAATGGGCATTAGTTGACCAACAAGAAATTCTGGTACAGTTTACGGGAAAAATTTATTCGACCAACTAGAAATTCTGGTTGAGGTCACAAAACCAGTTGTTTGATCAACAAGAAATTCTGGTAGATTTAACTAGAAGGAATTAATCAAATTCATCCGGTAATTCTTACAAGAATTCTGATTTGTCCGTTTTTGAACAGACATACTGGTTGAATCTACCAGATTTCCAAATAATTCAACCAAACTCTTTTTTCAGTGTGATCATGAGATTCAAGATGTGGTCAACGTGATGTTACAAATAATATTACTTTGGAGTATTCTTTGATTGATTAGACAATTAGACAATTAGTAAAATTCTTTCTTCTGATTGGTCAATCAAAACAGGAGGAAAGAAGGAGAAGAAAGATGAACTAGTGCAAAAGTTCAGCTAAAAAGAAGAGGCTTAACATTTGCAATAAGATTTTGACTACATTCTTACAGACTGATTTGTGTATAATTCGAATACCGTTCTAAAACGTTCTACCGTGCTTATATTTAAAAAAAAAAGATATAAATATCGTTTTTTTTTTAAATATAAGCACACATGTGTGGAAAAATATAACAACTCATTCTGAATTTATCAGAATATTAAAATAGAATTATTAAAATCATAAAAGTAAAATGAATTAAAGAATAGGGCTTTCCATCATCCGTTTTGAACACTTTTGAAGTTTAATTCAACAAGAATTATGTTCTTCAGTTTTCGATAAAGAGTCGCCTTGAATGTTACAAATAGAAGAGTTCTTTACACATAGATAATACACATAGATATTGCGCAAAGTTAATTAATTAAGGTACAAGCATCCCTTAACACATTATGGTGAGAGAAAAAACCAGGAAAGGCTGGGAGAAATCGCGTATGTACACATGCAGGCGCCGCAAAAGCAGCAACAGCAGCGGCAGCGAGAAGCCAAGCTCGCGGGCTGCTTACGAGCTTGTAAAGAGGCGATAAACATAACCCGGCGGCTCTATATCGCTCGCTACGAGTAGCAGTCGACCGTTAGAGGAAGAGGTCGGTATTGGTGATGCAGAGAGGAGGGTCGCTTCGTCGTCCTTGTTGTCGTGGTAGTCGTCGGTGGGCGGAATCACACATGTGCGCTGGTTTCTCTCTACCGTACGGGCGGGTTACGAGGATGAGGAGGGTGCGGAGAGGACGATACGCTCTGTGTGTATCCGTGTGTGTGTGTGTGTGTGTGTGTGTGTACACGGAGGCGATGGTTGGTGTACCGGCTGATACGAGGCCGTCTGGGTTATCGATTATAATCATCGGCGTGCAGGCGCCGCGACGGATCCGTAGTCATTAGGGACGCCTGAGCGTCGTTTCACCTTATTCCAACTGCCGGAAGCGAGAACGGAGAGGATGGGGGAAAGAGGGTAGGGACAGCCACTCGAGAATGTCTACGCAGTCGAGCTTTCGCGCAAAAAACATTCCGGCTGAACGGGTTGTTACTCTCTTTTTCTTTTTCTATTTTGGTCTCTTTTACTTCTACCTGTATCTCTTCCCTGAGCGAGATCGTGTAACCTGCCCCTCGCCACGCAGCTCAAGTTCGTTAACGTAATTTTTCGCGCCTTAACTCCCCCACGGATGAGTCTTTGCACTTTACTCTCCTCTACCATCGTTCGGTGGACTTGATCGGTTAATCCTTACGCTTACGACGTAATACATATCAACGTAAAAATCCGAAAAATGCGAGCTAGAGTAAAGTTAAAATATTACGTCAAATAGACTTTAAATAGTCCGCGGAATGTGAAAACGAGATATTTTCCTGTCACGCAATCATGGACAGAGATTCATAGCATCCGCTGATTTGGATATTTCCGCCAAGTATTTTCACGATAACAATAAAACGCGCTTCCGTGTTTTGCCGCCAAGGATTAATAACACATTAATGACGTCCGAGTGATTTCCCTGGGCGCGATATTTCCATGATACTCCGAGCACGGAAAAACCGTCCATGACCGTATCGTCATTAATTTAAATGGTCGATTGATTCAAATGTAGCAGCTTTGTTGAAATTCGCTCTTTTAATCGTCCTGACAGTGATGCCGGTAAAAACGCTAATAATGTTGGTGTATGAGCGAAAATGGACCGATTAAAATAGTATAATTGAAATTATCGGCGATTGGGGTGTTGGAAATATGTGTATATTGTCTTGCCTAATCAAATACATGCGATCCGAAAATACTCATGTGAACTTTTCCATCTTTCAAGAATTACAGCATCGGAAACATATTGCTTTCTTACTTTAAAAGTGACATAACTCACAAAATGTGATTTTCGAGTTATTACCGTGAATGAGTTAAGCGATGTCTATAATTAAATTTTAAGGTGTAACTTAAGTTTTAAACTAAGGCTCAGTTTTACAACTCACGGTTAACGCTCAACCGAAGTTCAACTCACATATTTCTCATCTCTTTCCAATTCTAGCATTAGAAAGAGATGAAGAATAAAGTTAAACCTCGATTAAGAGTTAACTATGAGTTGTGAAACTGGGCTTGAGCCGTAAGAAATCGATCAATTACAATAGAATGTGAGGAGAACACTCTACTATGATTGATCAATTTCTTACGGCTTAGGCCCAGTTCCACAACTCACGATTAACTCTTAATCGAGGTTCAACTTGTTTCTCATCTCTTTCCAATTCTAGAATTGGAAAGAAATGCGAAACAAATTGTCCAATTCTAGAATTGGAAAGAGACAATGAATAAGTTGAACCTCGATTAAGAGTTAACCATGAGTTGTGGAACTGGGCCTTAGTGCTTAAAGCTTAAGTTTTGCGCCTTAAAATCTCATCGTAGACGCTGCTTTAGGTAAACATTACCCTAGCAATCATTAAAGGTGAACTTATAAAAATTATCAAAACATCACAACAAAAAGGATGTTTTTTCTAAAGTTCATAAAATAAAAACGACAAAAATGACATTTGATCATGTACCTATAAGAATTCTTTTTGCAGATATTAATTAATAATTTTCTCTTAAACAGAAAAATAGTTTTTCCCCTTTTCTGGGACTTATTTTTTTGAGTTATGTCACTTTTGAAAAAAGGAAGCATTTATTTCTATATTTTAAACCGATAAAATATAAGATATAATGTCTTATAATAATACGTTATAATGATTTGACTTAAATTACAATTACACACACACACACACACACACACACACACACACACGCGCGCGCACGCACGCATGCTAAAGAATAATATATCTAAAAGTGCTCCAATTTCTCTTGAATAGGATATAATGCAAATAAAATTGAAATAAAAAAATGAAACGTATGTAGATCTCAAAAACATTTCAATTAATAACTTGATTAATTCAGAAATTATGTCTATCATCGAGGATTGACTGACGAAACTCGTGTCGATCCGCGTTATTGTTGCATTTGTGCAGCAAGGAACACGATATCGCGAACGTCCACGCAATAAACCCTCCGGCCATATTGTGCGCCCAATATCGTATAATAAAGTCCGCACTACATCTTGGGGAACAATAGGAGAGAGATTCTAGAAACGTTGCACGCCGCGGCGCTTGGCATCGCCGGCGACGTGGACGGAGCGTTTGGCAGGAACGTTCGCGGTACGGACTCTCAAGGAGTGCGATCAATCTTTCCTTTTATTATCTATGGCCGGCAAACGGCGTATGCGGCAAGACAATATTCGTGAAGGGATGGCGTCTATGCGACGTCTACCGCCCGGACATTTGGCAGCGGATATTTAGAACGCCCGGCATTACGCTAAAGCGCTTCTCGGTAGCACGTCACCCGCGCGAGGACAAAGCGCGAATACGGGTTCCATTAGTTTCTGTCGTCCCCGTTCGCTAGGCAAGAATACCACGAACAAAAACGCTTCAATAGCGCCATTTAATGAGCGTTAAACATTTCGATACTCGTGACGCGTATTATCGTTTATTTACTTTAGCCGCGTGTGCTTGAAGCGAAAAATATCTGCTTTCGTTAACGGATTCTACAGAAAGAAATTTGATTTAATGACGAAATTTATGACTCAAATTTTTAATTCAAAATTAATGTAAAGCACAGCTAGTGCCAGTACAAATTAAAACACCGATGTTGTGCGAAGCTAGCGATCTTTTTCAAACATCAAACAAATTAAAATTTTTTAACACTTCGACTAATCATTTTAGTTCATCACCTGTATAATTACTCTTCAACATTAATATATTAATTACATTTATAAATTGCTATCGATTAATGTAAAAGAGCAACTATATGCTGAGAAGAGAATAATGATAAACTGAATGAAATGTATTGAAATTTAATTGCTTGAATAAAAAATCTACTATTTGCGCATTGTTTTGACTTATTAATTTTATTGGGTATTCATATAAATTTTATTTAGCTTTTTTTTCCTTAAGTGGTAATTCTATATTTAGGCTGATATTAATGTATATATAATCAATTCTTATATTTGAGACCGTATTAAATACAGTCTTAAATTGTAATAAACCAATCGTAGAACAATATTCATAGTCAGATCTTAAGACGTTACTTAAGACGATCTTAAAGTAACAACGGACTATGAATAACCGACCTTAGTATATACTTCACTATAAAGTTTTGAAGTTTTATATAATGAATTTCAGATCATATATTATTTATAGAAAAAACCGTAGTTTCCAAAAAAAAGCTCTTATAAAGAATGTTCTTCTCGTATATAATAATAATTAATATAAAAACAAATAAAAACTAGAACAACATTAAAATAATTATATAAAATAGATAAAGTTGTTAAAGCCATAAATAGCCATTTTTAATTTCTGCCAAATCTATCGGTCAAATTTTCCAATATATTTCCCAATAAATTTGATTGTTAAAATTTCCTTTGTGTATGCGGAAGAAACTTTTGACTGTAATCGCGCGTTTCACCTTTTACATCGTTCCATCTGTGTGTATTCATTTCTCGACGTGGCGAACAGACATAGGTGGGCGGTGCCGTCGGTCCCGGTTACGAAAACAAACGAATTTTTAATTAATCACCTGCTAATGAGGCGGCAGCCACCGCATCGCGTAAGAGAGAGACAGATTCGGGTTGGCCCAGGTGCGTTTCTCATCTGGTTCCTTTCGCCGAGAGAAGGCACTATAAAGAGAAAACACAGAAAGAGAAAGAGAAGGGTAGAGAGAAGAACAAGTAGAGAAAAGTAGAGGCATCCAGCAAATGTTTTAAGCTTCATCGAGACTCGGCGAAAGGAAAAAGGAAAGCTGTACCTGCACCGACGATTCTTTCTCATTTTTTCGATGTTCTAGTTTCTTCTTTCCAGTCGTTCCAATTGCCAATAGAATAATTGACGTTGCATCATATCTCGCCGAGACGGAAACTCTCCTTATCAACGATCTGACACTAGAATGACCCGCCACATTCTTGACTCCGATTCTTACACTTATAGGCTCTTCCCCCTCTTTACTCTTTTCCCCCTTTCGTCTCTCTCGGTTGTTTTCCCACAACATTGTCGTCTAATTTGCTTTCGTCTGTGGCTTGTTTCGTGAGGTTTTCCGGCGTGCCATCCCCGGGGGAAAGTTAAAACAACGCGGTTTCTCTCTGGGACCTTCGGTTTTGGTCCCACCTATTCGTTCGCTCTTTCCTCTCGGCTAGTTCGTCTTTCTGTTGGCGGTCCTTTTCACAGGAGAGGGACGGAAGCAAAAGAGCAGAGAACGCGGGAATCGAGTTTTTTGTTTCGAGGTGAAGCGGAAATACAGGGTGTCCCGAAACCATTGGTATTTGATTTAACTTTTTCAAGGCTGGAGAAATATCTTTCTTAACATAAAATTTTAACAAAATTTTTGCTATCAGTATTTGAAGCTCAATCAAAATCCGCATTTCTTCTACATATATTTTTATGTTTTTAGATTACCAAAATTATTTAATCACCTAAAATTAATTCTTCGTTTCAACTAAAAAATTACACATTCCGGTACATGGAAACGCCATGTTTCTTAGCCGTCTATAATCTGTCATTGAAATGTATAATAAATTAATACGAGTTGAAGAATAGTGAAATATATATAAGACTAAAGAGAGCTCTAGATAGACAAAGGACTAAGAAGAATCTCGAGAGAATGGCAAAATGTGATCGGAAAGAAAAAACGTTATATAATAATATTAACTCGCAGAATCAAATACAAAGTTATTTATTTAAAAAAACTAATTCCAAGTTTTTTTTTGTGACGTATTTATATAGTAAAAACGTGAATTAGTTTTTAGGCACCCTCTATGTATAGATATACATATGTATAATATATACATATGTATATATATTTTTTTTCGCTATAATTTTATAGTGAATGCAATGTAAGGGAGACTAGAGAAGCGTTCCCGCCTCGACAAAACGACGTACCACAAAATGCCAGGGTGCTATTATTTACAGTGGTGGAGTCCCCTTAGAGTCTCGCAGGGTATTTGTAGCAAGTAAACTGCAATTTGCAAAATGATAATGCAGTTGCGTTGTCGATCAGTAACGCGATTATTATATCGACATCTGGAAAAGTTTCCATGTTTTCGCCAAGGATATTACATACACGTCTAAATAATAATATAAGGTGAAAACGACCTTTCTGTCACGCATATTCATTGATTTCAAAAAAAACTCTCTCTCTCTCTCTCGGAAAGCTTATTTAAAAAAAAATAAAAATCTAGAGGGTTATATCTTCTTTTATATTCGTAACCTACAAATATTTAATCAAAAACTTTCTTCTTACATTGCGCGAAATAAATATCTGCTAATATTAATTTTTCTGATTCGATCTCTAAAGCATGCAAGAATAAAAATTTTAGAGCACAATGCTTGTTACACATACAATGTATTGTGTGTATTCGATATTTTATCTTGAAACATCATTGTTTTAACGTAAACGTAACATAGCATAGAGGAGAGAAGGGAGTAAACTCTCAATTTTATGAAGAAGTTATTCAATTTGCCTGTATTAAAATACTGACAACAAATGTCAACAAATCAGACGCAGACGAAGCAGGAATCATTAGTAGTACGGGCAAAGCATCTACGCAAAGAATTAACGAACCAACCGATTAGTTAAAGTGAATGAAAATTCTGATAAGAGTGATGTGAGAGCGACGGAAAGGCAGGACGCGATTACGAAAGCGTTATTTCGTTTGCGACGGGCTCGTATCGGGTTTCACTTTAATTAAGCAAAATAATTAGCCGCCGAAGGCTAAAGCGGCAACGCGGTAGTCGCGGCAAGCGGCGCTAATATTTTCCACCATCGAGGTATCGGTTTCCGTTCGTTAGAGGCCCGCCATCGAGGAAGTACTACGTAAGGACTCCCTAAATCAAAGTTTATTTATAGAAACCGGATCAGTGTTTGCGTATACATATATACGCACGAGAGGGAAGCTTCAGCTCTCTTGGAAGCGCATTCCTATATAAACTGACTGGAACTTTGAGACTGGAACTCTGCTTTGAAAAGTCAACGAACTTCATTCTTATTCTGATAATTTTACTTTTGTTGATGATGCCATGATTTGCAAATACAAACACGGATTTAATACGTCGGTTACGATGACACTTTGAAATCACCCTCAAAAATAGTTCTCATGTAGAAGCGTGAAATTCAAATAGCGCCGAGATACTACACTATGTGTACCTGTTTCTGAAGGGAGAGGCGATTAACGCGTAGGACGCTTGTCATCCGCAGCAAATGTGTTAATTATAACTTCTAGGTAGAAAGCACCAACCATCATTTCGCGTTTCGTTCAACTCTCTGCAATGTTAGAAAAGCTATGCAGTACCTTCACGATTAGTACACTGAGAGAAAAAAATAATTGCAATTATTAAAAATGATTGCGTAATTTAACTATAATTTATAATCATTTTTTGGGACTACATATGTATAGTTATTTTAACAATGCAAGTACAATCGCAATTGTGCTATTAATATAGTCATATACACTGCTTGAAAATTTTTAATTTTTCCTTAGATTTTTTTAGTTATTATCACATAAATCGTAATTGAATGTTAAAAAGTAATATTCATTGTAATTGCAATTGCTTTTACTGTATTAATATTTGAAATTATTATATATTACAGTACAATTTTTTCATGTTTGAGAGAACATACATATAAGATTATTATTATTATTAACATTATAGCAATAATAACTAAAAAATGGAACTGTTAACTACCATGTAGGTGATTAAAATTACAAGTATCAAACACTGTTCTTTCAGTATATATGATGTTTTTCTACAATTCTTTTATCCTCAAATATGTTAGATATATGAAGATCAAAGAATCGTAAAAATACGTCATAAGCATGTTCTTTTTGGCTAAACTTTTGCACTAATTCATCTTTCTTCTTTTTCTCTCCAGGAGGAAAGAAGAGGAAGAAAGACGAACTGGTGCAAAAGTTATGTTAGATTTGATTTTTATTTCCTATTTTGCAAATATTAATTTTGTGTAATGTTAAAACAATATAATTGTAAAAAATGTATTTTAAGTAGCAAATATACTAGGTCATTCAGATCATGAAAAACGTGAACCATCGAGACTTCCATACATTAATTAGTTAAAGATTTATCTTTATTTTAACTTCTATATTAGAAGAATTACTAAAAGAACTACTCATATTTATTGAAAAAGAAAGTCAATTAAAAAGAAGCCTCAGATCCCGGCTAAAACTAACTCAACTGCGCAGGTCCTTTCATAAATAAAATCCCATCGACATATATTTTTTCAACACTTTGTGCGCCGAAAATGGATAAATTTACGAGCATGGCGGAGTAGGAAGGATGGAATATCGGCGTTCTTGTACGCTTCCCGAACACCCCGAACATTCCCTCATTAATCCTCCGATACCGTCCATCGTTCCTCCGTCATTCCCCGACTGCGGAAGCCGAGAGAGGTGGCCTTATCGGTCTTTCGCTCTCTCGCCATAGCCTCGCGCGCACACACGAACCGAGATATTAACGATGCTACGTTAACAGGATTTCCTCGGAGTCTCGGAAAATACGGCGGCTGAAACCTCCGGAGGATTTGGATTTCGGCAAGCTCCGCAGCTCGCGCCCTCGGTCATCCAATAAAGCGCACCTTTACCAGCCCCGCGTGGTTCCCGAATGCAAGAGAGGATACACGCGCGAGCGTGGACGCACGCATGCACGCGCACGTACGATTATGTAGGTATACATATATGTTGAAAACATAGGCACGGCCCTGTCCACATGCACGCTTACAATTGGAAACTTGCTCCATTGTAGAAGCACAACGATAGGCGAGTATTGCACAAATGTGGTGTGCGTGTAACGTTACGTATGCATACGTCATGTATACGTATTATATTACCCGGGTATATGGGGAAATACACGCAAGCGTGTGAGCTAGAAGCGCAATTACGCTTCTACATACTCTAGACTATCATCAGACACCACTGATGTTTCTAAAACGTCTCCGCTATTCCGTAATTAGTTAGATTTGTATTTATCTCTGTGATGTTCTGGATTAAGTACAGTATATGTATACCGATATTAGTCTCTCTCTGAAGTTAGTAATTTTACCTTTAACTATTTTAATATTGTATCGCATTAAAGAATACTGGACTATATTATTATTGTATAAAAATTTTACTCTCCGATATCTTCGATATCTTCTGGGAGAGATAGGAATTACTCGTACTTTCACATAGTTAGTCTGCGTGTTTGTTATCTACGCGCGTATACTGTGCACATATGCTATATTGAGGTACTCATAGTCATTTTCCTGTACCACACCCACGTTTAATCAATCCAATTCCGGGTATAAAAGGTTCGACCGAAATTATCAGGATGACCGGACGTTTGGAGGAGAAACGGGAACGCACGCGTGGAGTTCACTCTATACAGATTTAGTCGTCGCTCTCTCAATAATATCGATTCACAGTTCCAATCCTCAGAATACAAAAAATAGACATATTCAAACGGTACTGAATTTCCGTTTTTGGAAACTGAATTTTTACCCCAGATGAACTTGCACGTTTCAGTTAATTCGAATCTATTGTTAGAAAGACAAAAAGGAAGAAAAGAAGAGGAACAGTTTTCACATCTTTTTCGCATTTCGAAATATTCAAAATATTACACTAATTATACATAATTCATAAAACTTTCCATGTTCAACGTTTACAAGCATCGAGAAACATTATCCATGAAAAGAACGAGTTTGCTAAACATTTTTCACAGTGTTTTAAAAAATGCTTATTAGCAATAATATTAAACTGCTTGTCAGTTTAATTTACGATATTATGTACTTTTCTTTCAGTTTAATAATAAGACTGTGTTTCAAATAATCAGCACGCAGTGCTTAAAATGTTATTAGGCACTAATATTCACCATGATCGAATATAGTCCTCTCTTTACCAACTTATATTGATTTTGCGGAAGTTCTCCAAAAAATTTAGCTAGATACAGATCCGAAAATAATTTTATTAGAGTACGAAAATAATTATGTAGAACACTCAAGAATGATAAGCAATACTGCAAAAAATTTTGATATTCTGTAGCAATTAGCTTAAACGTTCTACGCGTCTTCAAATTTTTTATAAGGAAAGATTTCTCAATAAACGTTTAAATTCTGAAATGTTTCATATCTATATGCAGAAGAATGGACTTAACCTTCTATCCGTGTTCGGGTCTTTTAACCCGAGCGTTTTTAAAAAATTCTCGTGATATTATAGCATTGTCAACAAAAAGATCAAGTTTTGAACATGGTCAACGATATATGATACGAACACGGGTAAAGGATTAACTTAAGAACGGACACGGATTGTTTGCACTACTCGTATGCTTCCTTATTGGACACGTTTAAACAAAATTGAGATCTGAACTTGTTTTATGAGTTGACTTTTAGTACCATTTATTTTCAATGCTTGTTTAGAAGTCCCCTTGTAACGTTTAATTTTAAACGACACGTCACGACAATTCCATAATCTGAGGAACGACATGTATTAATTTATATTTTAACTTTTAAAATTGTGAATCAATGTTTCTGAACTTCGTTTCTTGTTTCCCATTGAGATGAGTCACACGATTTTATTAATGATTTTATAATTATTGTATTGTAATAGCAAAATTGTAAATTTATGTAGCGTATTGATTACTGCATTTCTATCGATTTGCAAGTGACTTGCTCTCAATGGAGGATTTTATATTTCTGTGTTTTTCATTGAGGATGACTCCAAAGTAAATCGAAACGTTTGACACAATAAATGAAGATAACTATTAACACCTGAATATTATCTGCATCTCCTAACTCTTCGCTCTTACATCAGCGTTTGACTCTCATTAGCCTGAATTTCTATTTTATTGGATTTCTGAATTTCTATTTTATTGGATAATTATTTTAATAGTTCAATAAAATTATTTTCAAATTTGCATTAGCTAAATTTTTAAATACTTCAGTTAAACCGTTCTTTCCGTATCGATTTATAGAAGAATGAGTGTGCTAGTTGTACACGCGTGTACAATGCTGAAAATATATCGAGTATTCGACTGGCTAGCGAATCCCCCTATCATCGCAATCTCAGATCGCGACCTGGGTTTAAATGCAAAACCAAGCGACGCGACAACTCCCGGCGACGATCCTGTGGGCATCCGAAGTCACGGCGCACCGAGAACTCCAAGCAATTCGTTCAACCTGTTGCAAAGCCGTCGACGTCGATTCTGTCCTCCATCGATTTCCCTCTTGAGTGACATACCTATCGCGAGGAGGGTGTGGCAGAATGACCTCGTCACGGAAACTTGAGAGAAAGACAAAACGAAGAACGCTCAATTAACGTAGTACGACATTTCACGACGACGCTTTTGGAATCAATGTATTGTAATAACATATTATCGGGAAAGTAGATAATAAAAAATTCGATAACGCAACATAGCTACGGATAGATGGAAAGGTAAATTTATATATATATATACTTTTTCTGATATGTTAAATGGTAAGATTTGATGGGACGAGTTGTATGCGATATTAAAAATGATAAAGAAAAAAATAAGCAAAGACAAATGACTTTCATAATACTAATGATAACAACAATCATAATAACAATAAGATGTTGACAGAATTCTTGATGACATAATCTTGACCGTTTACTCTTCGATTATGTTTAATAGCATATTTCCAGTCTCTACGAGTCAAACTGTTCACTGTACCGCATGAAAAAAAAAGAAAAGAAGCAAAAAAGTATTGATCGCATCGAAAATAATAATCGTAATAATGATAATAAACGACGAGCGCTACCGTTCGACCGCCGCGTGGCATAGGCGGCGACCTATTACGCGAAACACGACACCGGCGCCGGTCCGAGGCTGGAACCACTTGTAAAGCGACCCCCTTTCTCCCCCTGTGCCTCCCGCAGGCGAGATCGAGAGGAACGTGTATCGGACAGAGCTAGAAACCGTGGGCGAACGAGCGGCAAGGGAACGAGGATAGAGCCCGACAAAGTCGCGATGGAAGCAGGGGTAAGTGAGAAGGAGGGGGATTCATGCGATACAGAAGGGCGAACGGCGGAGAGGGCCGGCGGGTGACAGGGTGAGGGAGGGCACACACAGCCGCCCGGCACCGGTGGTGAAACGGAACGGGGCAAAAAGAACGAGGAAAACGAGTGTGCCGGCTGCCTGGGAGGAAGAGATAGAGAGGTGAGAGGGAAACGGACCTCTCGAACGTGCTTTCGCAGAATCAGAGGGAGCAGAAGGAAGAGAGACAGAGAAAGAGAAGGAGGAGGGGAGATGCGTGTGCGACGGTACGAGTTGAAACGAAATGCACGGGAATACACGTATATATCGGGGGTACGAGAGACGCCGAAGGAAGCCAGAGAAGACAGAGAAAGGCCAGGGACGAAAGGAGAGAAGGAGGTAGGGACGGAGGGAAAAAGCGAGGAAGGGAGGCGCGGCAGGGAGAAATTCTGACTCTCGAGATGCGAGAACTGCCGCGAGTCTGTGGTGTGCGAAACTTCCTCACGATATATATATATATATATATATATATATATAGACGACGGTGTGGCAAGAGGGGAAAAGGGTGTGAGAGAGAGAGAGAGGGAGTTAAAGGGGATGCGGAGCACCAACGAAGAGAACGATCGAGAATGGAAGAGCAACAGAGAAGGAAGTGGAACGGCCTCCGAAGGGAGAAGCGGGACAGAACAACGGAATCGTAACCCGACTCTGGATGGGAGCCAGCATGAAACCCATGGTATGTAAAACTCCCCGTGAGAGCGTGTGAGGGCGAGGGACAGAAAGGGTACAGGGGGAATACGCTCGAGATAGCCCGCGTGGGTAGCGTGTCAGCGTGAGGGAAAGCGAATGAATGAGAGAGAGAGAGAGAGAGAGAGAGAGAGAGAGAGAGAGATTGAAGGGAGAAAATAGGCAAGCCGCGAGTGTGTTGTAATCAATGAGTTTTAGAGGGCAGGCGAGAACGCAGCATGATTCGGGGTACCTTTGAGAACGCGGTTGATTTCGTACCAGAATTATCGCGATTAGCAACGTTCGCGTTACATCTGTTACGTAAGGTATTATTATATAAACGCACAAAGCTTCTTATTTTGCATGTTTGTCACGTAGACTATATTCAATTTTCCATCATTCTGTACGACCCATTCCGTACGTCTCTTCAAGACAAGCTGCGCGAACGTTTCTCTTTATCGTTGTTTTCGAATATCAAAGAGATCGTCAAGTGACGCCATGTCTAATCACTATCATACCCTGTGAGAGAGATTCAGAGACGTGTCCCTAACGCGACAACAAAAAGCTAAGCAAGCGGAAAGCGATACGCGTGAGCGCGAACGATGTTCCGTTGACTTTAAAGCGTAATGGTTTTACGGTACGTCAAAGCTGGGGGTCGCGCGACGGGGTTCAAAACGCGGGGGTGAGCTACATAGTGAGAGAGCGAGTCGGGGATTCGCGTTCTGACGGGGCCATTACACCCTTGATTTCATTACGGCAGCCTTGCTAGTCGACTGCAATCTCTCCCGTTTCCATCCCCTTTCATCCCCTTTCCGCCTCTCCCTCTTCTCTTTCCTTCCTCCGTCTCTCGTTCGCGCTCTGTAATTCCATCATATCGCCATCCCTCACTCTCAGTTTCTCTCTTCATTCCCGCCCACCCTCTTGCACCACCCCTTCGGAGACCCCTTAACGACTCTCTCCGTAACCGTTTGGTTACCGTCTCGAATCAGTGATCTTCAGTGTGCCTTGGAGTCGTTCCGATCCTCCGTGACATCTCTCTAGGAAGTGCAAATTGAACGACGAACTTTTTACGACGAGCTCGCCCGGAAAATCAAAAGTTCTCCTCGATGGTGGGGACGGCTTAATTGTAAACCTCCGGCGAACGGACAACGCGGCGTTATCGAGGGGATTCATCGGAAATTGGACGGTTCCCGCAGGGGGAGGAAAAAACTCACCCCTCCTAGATTGAAATCGTAAGCGGCACGTTGGGTGTCGCGACAGGGTAATCTGTCAGATTTCATGATGTTTATCTTTTTGAGTTTACCGCGAAGTTGATGCGAGATCGTTGCGGAACAATATCAAATTTCATTATTTCGATTCATATCAAATTTCCTGAATGAATTGTAAGAAACAGAATATTAAACAAGAAAATTGAGACAGCATATGTAACGTGATTTTGATCTTTCCACTAAAATATAAAAATTGGGAAGACACTATGTTCTATATAAAACTATACGTACACTTATTTATATAACATGATACATCGCAGCGATATGTAAAATTTGTAAAATACAATTAACATAATTTTGTTTTCTTACTTAAAAAATAAAACAATTTAAAAAATTAAATTTTTCAGAAAAAAGGGAAATATTTTTCGACTTAACACAAAATTATTGATTAATCAAACAATATCAACAAAAGAAGAACTAAGAAACATAATCAAATGTCATCTTTGGTAGTTTCATTTCACAATCCTTAAAAAAAAAACCATTCTTTTTGAATTGTGGTGATTTAGATATATTACAAATTACAAAATTACGACAAATCCGGAATAATTGATCAAAACTATCAAAAGTGACATATTTCGAATTATTACCAACAATTTATATTTACTTTAATTAGCTAAAATGATTAAATTTAAAATAAAATAACTTCTTCAAACTACGGTCATCAAACTATTTTAACTCTAAATGTTCTCCATAGAAAATTCTCTTTTTTGTTTACAAAAACGACACACTTCAAAATATGCCATTCTTATAAAAGATATTACGAGCTCTTTAAAAACCTCAAGCATAATATAAGTGCTATTTGGCGCGCGAATGGACACTGTGAAGTTAATTTAATCTACTTTTAATGATTGATAGAGTAATCTTTATACCCAACTTGTTTATGGTAAAATAATTCAAAAATCATATTTTTTAATTGTGTTACTTTTGAAATAAAGGAACGATTTATAAAGTTAAACATCTAATTTTATTTCTATTCTTCTTTTCACATTTTTAACTTGTTTCTAAGAAATAGGTAAGAAAAGAACAACATCAAGAATAAATAGTTATACCAAATTGACCGCGACTAGAAACAATCAACGGGGTTTTGACCGGCGGCTAGATTAAGGTTAATATTAGGGTGTTCCCCTTATCTATCAATCACGCTTCTAATTCAACCTTCTCTTCTTCGACCCTTCAGTGGATGCCCTTGCCCTTCAGTTTCTAAAGTCCTAACGCTTTGCGGCGGACCGCAAGGGATAATTGAAAACAATTATCGTCACGATGATACTCTCGCCAATTGTGAGATTCTCACAAATAAAGAGCGATTAAAGTAATACTCGAAAGAAATTAAAATCCTACAAGAGATATAATAAAAAAAATCAATGTTTAAATCTTTAAATTACATGCAACTAACTAATAAATAATAAAAGTATTTATTAAATTATAAAATTTAATGATGAAAATTTTTTATATTAGATACCAGCAAGTTAGATTAAGATCTCGTAATATCAAATTGCAGATTTAGAACATTAATTTGCAAATTTTTTTCATCTAATCTCTAAAGAAATTAGATTTGACACTTAAATCGAAACAAATTGCATTTGTTTCTTTATGCTCTCAATGAGCGAAAATTCGCAAAGTCGTCCCCGTCGGAGAAATCGAAGTTATTACCCATGATTGGTCACCGAAAGTGGCACTCGATTGATAATCTACCGAGCCCATGCTCCGCTCGATTCCGCCACGGATCGCCGGAAGGAGAGAGGCGGACGGGACGGGAGACAGCGAGGGAGATCGAACGGCGGGATGAGAAGTGGGTGCTCGGTTATAGTGGAGCGAGGGTTGGATACCAGCATTTCGTTCGGGGAAGATCGAAGCGGGTGGGTCGAGAAGACTCGGGTGAACGTAGACAGGCGGGCGAGAACAGGGCGACAGGGGACATCGAAATAGGGTTAGGCAGGGTTCCCCTGGTAATGTGATTGCTCACCCGTTTCACCTCGTCTCGGCCCGGTCCCGACTACTTGCCGACTCGGTCGTTCCACCATCCTATTCTTTCCTCTATCCTCTTTCGTTTTGCCGCACCCTGCTCCCCCCTTCTCTCTCTCTCTCCTCTCTCTCTCTTCTCTCTTCTTCCCTCCCCTTCCTCTGTCTGGTCCAGTAGGATTTCCCTAGCGATCTCTGAAAACGACGATGGTTTTTCTGCTCGAATATAATTCTCGACCGCGGAGACGGATGTGGCCGGCATGCGGCCGCATTCCGTTATTCTTCGTATTCGCCCCGCACCAGAAAGCGGGAGAGATCACCGCGCAGGAGGAGGAGATGGCTGACCAGACGGGAACAACAAGTGGTCACTGCTGCCGATTACGAGGTCGCGTCCCGCCTTCCGCGAGATGAATTCAGCAAGCTTCGATTTTAGTTCCGTAGAAGCGAGATTTGAGGAAACCGGTGATCACGTCAAATGTCAAATGTTCTAGATGCTAATTGACCTATTAAATTACTAATTAGTCTACCGATCAATGCGGTTTGGCTTCACTAAAGTCACATTGTCTAATTTTATCCGACAAAAACTGAGATAATACGATATCTCTCTTTCTCTCTCTCTCTCTCCCCCTCCCTCCCTCCTTCTTTCTTTCTCTCTGTCATAAACATTAAATATGGAACGTTACAGAATTTATAAAACTTTATTGTTTAAATTGATATCAACTTTTTCAAAAGTTAAAAGTGGATCTGTACGATAAATTAAATATGATATTACTTTATTAATAATAATACAATATTTTTGCCATTTAATTATGTATCTGTTTTGAAAGCTCCTTAATTTTTTCTATATATTGCATTCAATCTCTATTTGGACTTTTCATGGAATTTAACACTTAGATTAATTAAATATACATATATATACATGTGTGTGTATTTATAATGTCAATTTTTACTGATACTTTTCAAATATATCATATAAATTATTTTTTGTTTGAGAATTAAAAGAAGAATCTGTTTTTCTTCGAGGAATCTATGCGCGATATCCAACTCTAATTCTTCCTATTAAGGATACCGGTTTTCGCGAAAACATTTTCTATAAATTTTAACGTAGCGCGATATCACCGATCACGTATAACCGATATTTGAACGAAACAACAACTGCCTCACGGGATATCGATGTTACGGCAGATGTTTCGACAGGTACTGACACCGATTATCTGACGTCGAACACGTTCAAAGTTCCGGGAATTAACCAGTCCGCGGAAGCTTTCAATGCTCTCGTCGTTCGTACTTGATTCTATTCTTACCAGCCACTTTAATCGCTTGCGAACTAAAAGTGTTCTAAAAGAATTTCACGAACATTGATTACAAAAAAAAGGCCATGTGCCTTAAACTTCACTTTTCCGAAAATCGAGATTGCTTTTCGCTTCGAAAACTCTTCGACAGAGTAAAGTCGATCTTTTTTGCGATACCGCAAGAGTTCTTAGAATCGACCAAGGCCTAATAAAATATTTAAAAACTTTCGTGATGTTCGTAACAGAGCCATATTGATTATTTGCTCGACGATTATAAAATAATTTTTTTTTAATATGGTACAAAATCCTTCAAATCTGACGGTATTGCAAAAATATAAAAAGCGGCTAAATATCGCGACGACAATCTCTATCCCTCGATGTCGCCACGCCTGTCTCTAGTATCCGCCCCGATGTGTGCACCTACATCGACCAAAAATTCCGATAGCAACGACGAAGGCAGGCCACAATTTCCGATTACCCGGAAGCCATATCGCGCGCGTAATATAAATCCACGGCTGGGAGGGGAGGGGACACATTAGCGTCTGCTCTGAGGGAGAAAAGGGGGCAACCAGCCCTTCACGCGACACTAATTTTAACACAACATTTCCATCCTTGTCGGACGGCGCTAACGACGTCACCGAAGACAAATCATCGGCGTTGCACCCGGCGCGTGAGTTCGGAAGGTCAGTATAGCTCGCGGCGTAAGGGGTGAGAGGCGTTGTAACATCCCGTTCGCCCCCGTCCTACGCTCTCACCCTCCTCCATCCTCTTCCCCCCTTAGGGCTATATACCGCGGCGGTGTCAGTTCGAAAGTGCGAGCAGGCATCGGCCCGCGGCGCGACGCATCGATCCCGCTTTCCATCTCTCACCCTCCGCTCCCTCTCGACGTCATATCCTCTCTCGGTTGCACCCTCACCCTCCGCTCGCCCTTCCTCACTGTCGCTGCCGCCGTTGCCGCTACCACCATTGCCACCGCCTCTCTGGTTGCCCTCCCAGCCCTTCCAGGACCCCTGTCCCTGCGGCGCGCTCACACCGACCATTTATACCACCCCATCCCTCCAACGTAACGTACGACGGCTAACCATGATACAGATACCAGAAATCCACCCACATCGTTGCACGTTATGCGGGTAGGCGTGCGTATGCGTGCGCGCACGTGTGTGCTCGCGCGAAATGCGCGTATACCCGGTCCGGCCGTGCAACACGGCCCGCCATCATTTTAATGAAGATGTAATTACGGACGTTTCGGCGTTGGAATCAGCAATGCGCCCATGGCGCGACACGCCGAGTAGCATTATTGGCTGCCTTATTAACCACTGTGCGATGCACACGTTTCTGCCCCCTCCCCCCTCCCCCTCTCTCTCTCGCTCTGTCTTTGTTCTTCGTGAAACGCGTTGTGTTCCAACGACACACCGTTGCACGTTTCGTTTCCATCTGAGCGACTAAATCTCCGCGAGTGATATTATATGTAGCGTCCAAACGATCTCGCATGTGCAGAAAAAGGAAGTGTTCCCGCAAGAAGAACGTCAACGCCGTATACTACTACAGCTTTACATGCGCAAAATTTACACAGATACGCGATAAAATTGCAGAGGAAGAAGGCCGCAGAGGTTGCGCCGAGCGCTAAAACCACCCTATCAGTATTTCTCATCGAGAATTTGAATCTCACCCAAGCACTAAGCGCGCTGAGCGCTAGCTGTCGAAATGGCTCTCTCTCTCTCTCTCTCTCTCTCTCTCTCTAACTCCCTCCCGTGAAACTTCATTAAATCCGCGAGCGTTGGGGCCGCCAATTAGTATAATGACGAGCTACACGGTGCAAAAAGTTGCGCGCGACATGTTGTTAATTTTAACAACGCGTTAGTTTCGTCGGTAATGCGCGAAATGTCGAAACGTTGCGTTCTATCAAGACAACACCCGAAGCTAACCTCGGGATTTCGCGTATACGTGCTATTTCGTGGATAAACGGAGAAGCTAGCGGGAGAACATTATAACGATCTTCGCAATAACGCGTTCGACCTTCGCGCGGTTGGCCGCGCGCTGCGACGTTACGCTCTCCTCCGATGTCCGCCCGACCGGAAGGAAATCCTTATATTAATTAGAGCAGTTAAGGGCAACTATCCCCTCACGGTATGTAATGTGCTTTGGCTGATTTGATCCCCTAACGGGATTACGCGCCCGGGTTTTGGCGCGCTCTCGTTGCGCCATGCAATCCCGTTCGTCCCGTGTGTTTTGTGCTTGTATGCGTGTGTATCTGTATGTGTCGGTCATACGTGCGCACCGCCATTGGCTTTCGGCTCCTACTGTTTGGTATGGGATCAGCGACGCACATTGCTTCGAGAATTCGAAATTATTCCTCTAAACTAGAACTAATGGCACTCGATTTCGGAATCGGCACGTTTGCGTCGACTCCAATTATATATATATATATATATATGTTATATATAGATAAACGTATAACGTATCTGAGTAGCCTTTTTGTACAGGCTATGAAATTAGACTCGAAAAAAGCATTCCAGATGCATCACAAAGGATTAAAAGCGATAAATTTAATAAAAATGTATGTGTTAAACGGGGGGACTGCAGGCTGTTCGCTTCAGTCTCATTAATATCGTATATAAAAACGAATGTGTTTTATATAAAAAAATATCGATGTATAAATTTAATTGAAAAATATACATATAATAATTATCGAAGAACGCATAATCAATTGAAATGTGATAAAAGCGAAACAAATGTCTAACAAAAAGAAACACGATTCGTCAGCTTCTTTCAAAATCGGGTAACGCCTCAATAGAACTTTTAATAGAAAACAACCCCTATTCTCTCTCCAGAGAATTTCATCCCTTATATTACGATCCAAGGGGTGTGGTACGTCACATCGAAGAGAAGAGTGACCCCTGTGACGGAAACTACTCCATCCAGTTCAGGGATGCTGGATGGTCCAGCACAAGCTCTACGAATCTTGATCTCTAGACGAAGGTCGAAAGGTCGTCAACGGTTTCTGACCAACGGTTACACGATTTTTTTATTATTATATGAGAGACTAGATGCGTCTCAGCGCGAGATAGCTGTAGCTATTCCGAAGAAAAATAATGATGATGAGATGAACAATTTATTTCGTCGAGGCATACGATTTATTTCAATTTTAGAATTTTATTTCAATTCTTCTAATTATAATAGTTTTTAATGTTTTTATGCTTTATAATCGTCCTAAATTTTGAATAAAATATTAACTCGATAATAGTCACCTGACGTGTTTTTGTGTTCCAGTGATAAAAAAATATCAATTGTTATAAAACGGATATTGTTTAACATATTTTCTTTGTGTTTCAATGACTTTTTACTTTCCTTTTTAATAATTATTCTTTAAGGACCTTTAAATATATAATTCCATCAAAAACAGCAATAAAAAAGAGTTTTATTAAGTAACACTTTCATTTTTTTTAAATACTATTCATAATAAGCTACTTAACGTTCATAATATTTGTTTGGGTTCTATTTACTTTTTTCAGAAAATTATGAGTGAATGATCCATATTCGTAATGTTCTCAAATACTAGTACATAAATCAGAAAATAATCAATAGTATATAATATGTTTGTTAATAACAGTTATATATTGTTAATAACAGTGATCAATATCAGGCTGGTACTTCTGATGAAGAAACTGCAATGTTCGAAACCTTGGCATTCCAAGAATGGATATAGATACGGAGATAACCCGCAAAACACATAACTTCAACAATAGTGATCTTTAATTGGAGTATAAAAAAAACTTCAAAAGATCATTTACATAAAAGAAGGTGAGTATTCCGGGTTAAAGCAATTCGCATTCAAATCATTACTTCATATCATCTAAAGATGTAGAAAAATAATATCGTTCATCGACAAAAAAACTGATTATGCTTTTAAAAAGATTCAGCATCAGAAAATACTATCGATTACGTTATTTATTTAGCACATCATGCGCGAATTTATACATTATATATAGATTGTTACATTCTTAAGCGAAATTTGACTTATGAATATCATTCTTTTTAAAGAAATACGGGCGCTATCTCAGTTCGTCGCGAGATAGAGGAAAGCTTTTGAATTTTGAACATTCCTCCGAGCCCCAGAGGCAGCAAGCATGATTGGTATCGACACGGCTCGCTTTTTCCTCTTTCTTCACTTGATCTTTGTCCCAGAGTAACGAGTGCGTATTGTAGCACAATTCATGGTGGAATAAGAAAGATGAACCAACGCGCATAATGACCAAGCAATAAACCAGCCAATCAGAAATTAGCCCATTGATGCAGCGCCATATTCAAATACAACATTAATCAGTGTTTAAACTTTATATTGATCAGTGTATGATAAAAGCAAAAATAAATTAAAAATTTGAAAATATAATATGAAATTATTGTTACAAAATATCGTAAATTAATAAAATATGTAATAAAAATAAAATAATGATAAATAATGATAAATAAGTTATAGTAATAAAGGACTAAATCAATAGAAGAAATCAATATAGAAGAATATAAATTTATTAAGCTTTATATCAAGCTAATTCCTTTTCACACATACGCTTTTAGAACCTTTTCAACTTGTTGGCAATTAAATCTGATCTGTAAATGGACATACCTATCGGATATATCTATTACATAATCTACGAAATTCAATCAAATTTGTCGTATATTACTTGGAAAATTAGATTGCAGGTGTACGCCATTGTTACTATATCCGTACAACAGAGATAGATAGTATATTATCCAGACGCAAAACAATTCGGGATTCTTACAATCTAGCAGAACGGAGTTCACGCTTCTATGCTAGAATATCACTTGAGACCGATTCTTATTTAGTACTCTATCAGTATAATTATTTAAAGGTGCCGGAACATTTAAAATTTGATTAAAATAAGAATATATATATATCTGCGAAATTATTATTAAAAAAATAGTTTATCTTAGTTTTCTTCCTTTTTCCTAAACTGTCGACGAATATTTGAAATAGCCACAATTCTCACGTACATTTAAGACTAACTAAACAAAAAAAGAAAAGAAATATAAAATAACTCATTTATATGATTACAGGAGCAAATCAAATATTTTAATCGTTTTTATTACCCTCTCAAATGTTTTTATAGTCAATCGATTTGATATATGCTATATATGTATATGTGGGCAGATATTTTATATTATAGGCAAAATATTAATCTTTTATCTCGTACGACTTTATCTCATCCGACAAATTAAAAGTAAAGAAGGAAAAAGGACGGTGAACTCATGATCGATAACAAGAATACTGCGCTACGGCATAGGACTATAATCTCACCATCAAGAAAGTGCGAAACGATACTCCCGGCTCAACCGAGGTTCGTGATTAGCGAGCTAGAAATTAATTAACACTACAGGCCATCCTGCGTCATCGTGTAATTGCCAGTGCCACGATGTGTTTGTTAGAGCATAAAGTACGGAAGGGCCGCTCTGCGGGAGTGGCGACCAAGGGTAAATGCGAGGGTGACGGAAAAGAAGAAGGGGGTCGGAGCTATAAGGAAAAATCGATATAATCTTCCATCTCTGCTAATAATAAAGGTTTAGTGCGATCCATTCATCTGCGGTGGGACTTGCGCGAATCAGTCCGACATGTTGCGCTTTCGCATTACATGCCGATTGAATTCGCGGTGTAAACGCGATATCTCCGTTCAACGGGCAACAATATTAACATTTATTTTAATTGTTACAGTTACGGAGAATGATGATAATAGAATGGTTATATGATAACAATATCAATTTACAAATAATTGATACGTTTATGTACTCAGACCAGGATTGGTAAAAAAACATGTTTTAAACGTGTTTTAAACAATTTAAAATATGCTTAGTTGATGTTTTTAATATGTTTTAAATATGTTTTTTATAGTACTGTTTAAAGCATATTTGAAGCATTAAAAATAAATTTAAGAAATAACATAATATATCTTATTCTTGGGAAAAAAAAAAACATTAGTCTTTACCAACTCTCAAACTAAAAAAACTACGTAAAAAAAATATCGAAAGAAATATTGATTCTAAAAAATAAAAGAATATTTCTTTAAATAACATATCTGTTATCCAAACATAAATTATAATTTCGTTCGTGATAATTTCTATATGCAACAAAGGAATAAAGTATTATCTCTTAAAAGTAGGTATGTCAAACTAAGTATTGGTATTCGAAAATTGACCACGACTATGACGACTTATCAGCTTTCAGACACGACCGATAATCATTAATGGAATCTTCATTAGTGTCCCTTCATGTCGCTCTCGAGAGCATTAATGCGTCATCCGTCCATATAGGTAGTCGAACATTTGAGGACTTTTAAAGATTAAAGATTGACAGCCATAAAGCATTCGTATTTTTTGAAAAAGCAACAATGTTTTATAATCAAAATTGGTGCTTCTGCGAGACGTGGCATGCATATGTCTCGTATCATCGATCGAGAGATCATACATAATTTACTTGTAAAAAAGACTTAATATAAAATTTTTAATGACGCGCTCGTTTCAAATGATCGAATAAATAAATATAAAACTCGCCGTAAGCGCGACTTCTCACGTTTTATAATCGGCACTTTTCTTCCTTAGCGATATTAATTGCATGGAAAATTGCAACAAAGAAAGCGCGCGTACATATAGATACACGTTTGTTGAGTCAGCATTAAAATGAGGCAACGTCGAACGATAAGTGATTTCCACCGCGAGGCGCGATCGTCTAGAATATTAATACTACCTGATTAAGGAGACGATTTATCCTGACGACGACGATGATAGGCAACATACTTGCGCAGCCATAAGCGAGTTGAAGGAAGTAATTTAGACGGAGTTAGCTCTCTCGAAAAGCTATCGCGAGCTGTAAAGTCGGATATCCGTTGGACGTTTTCCGATAATTGTTTATCGTAAAAACGTTGACGGCATACCGAGGCTACATAATACATTCACCCTTTATTTTACAAGCGGTTTTCGGAGGTGCGCGGCACTTTTCTTCTCGAGAGGCGGACCGACAGGTATTACTGAATTTCCGGCCGCGCGCTTAATTGCGAGCTGCTTCACGAAATTAAAAACGAATGTTATGGTATGTATATCCGTATATTTCTTGTATTAAACGCGGCGTATACACATCGTCGTCAACGCTCGCAACTTTTACTCATGAGTCATCATTATTAATGCGTAATCATATTGCAGTGTAAAACTGTTTCAAATACATAATCGTAAATATACCCTTTAAATCGCACGAAAAAACGCGTGATATAAGTCACTAAATACCGCTTTTTCATAGACATCATTCTATGTACCTCTCAGCTCGTTAAGAAAAAGGTAACGTAAGATCAAGAAAATTGAGAACTCTTTTTAAACCTTCAATTATCTCAAAAATATGTTATAAGTCTTTCTTATCCGATTATGGTACATGGAATTAAATTATCTATATATTTGCGAAAGATAACTTTGAGATAGTATAACGTTTGCAGGTCTTATATTACGTTACTTTATATTACAAGTCTTACAAGACGCTACGAGCGTGGAGGACTAAAAGTGGAAAGCTACAACTGTCGAGTCATTTTTTATCCGGTAATGACACAAAGATCTCAACCCCGCCGCATGTTCGAGACATCAGAAACCCAACGGCAGGGCTCCTTGTTACGATTCCGATCACATTTTCCAGACATACGCGTCCCACCCTTCTTCCTATCGTCCGCCCTCTCTTGCGAGACTTCGGCGATCCGATCGATCGACCGTTGTCGTCGTCGCCGGGCAGGCAAGAGGGTATCGCGTGTCTCTTGGCCCCCCAAAAAGGGCTTAATCCTAGGCATTCCGCGAGCGAGGACTCGACAGGTCAGAATCACCCAGTTGGGAGATAGTTGTAACGATAACGGAGAGTACAAAGGAGGAAAGAGTCCGCTCGAACAGGACCAGTCCTCTTTCTCGAACCTGCTGGACCGGATGCTGTATCCCCGAGGTAATTCTCTGGTCGGAGTGCGCGTGGAGGGAACGGGGAAGAGAGAGGAGGAGAAAGAGCCCTCCGAAAAGCGAAAGAGGGAGAGAGCGAAGAAAAGGTTCCTTAATTCGCGGTCGGGCCGACCCGGGGCCTCGATTCCCGAGAGATTCGTTTGCATCGCGGGACTCGGTGGTATTTAAGCCCGAACGGGCTGTGAGATCGCGGCCATGATACCCTCCTCTCGCCCTACCTACCTACCTACCTCTCGTCGAATGACGAAAGTGCAAGAGAGAAAAAGAGCGTAGTAGAGCAACGCGAGACGGGAGCAAAAAGAGAGAAAGAAAGCCAGCGAGAAGATCCGGAGGTTGAGGCGGTAGCCAAGAAGGATGAGGGAGGAGAGAAAGAGAGCCGATAGGACGGAGAGAGAGTTACAAACAAGAGCCCGTCAGCCAAGCGCAAATTAATTCAACGCACAGATCTCCCTCCCTCCGTCTCCCTCCTACGACCTTCATCCATCCTGCTCTCTCGGCCGACACCGCCGCCCTGTCGCTTTCCTCATAACTCTGCTCTCGAAGATGCGAAAGGTATAACGAGAGAAAAAGAGAAAACGAAAAGAGAGAGAGAGAGAGAGAAGGAAAAAGGAAAAGAAAAATAAGAGGGATAAAGGAAACGGATGTGTGAGAAGGAGAGAAGGAAGATGATGCAAAAAGGAAACACGAGGAGGAAATTCGAGGAGCAACACAGGTGAGACGCCAACGTCGACCAAACACAAACAAAAGGAATTGCGACCGTGGCGATGACGATCCTCGAAAACGATGTCGAAAGTGAGATCTCGTAGTCGCGCTATTCGAGGGAACGACTGTTTCATCGTATACGCGGATGCTGTGCCGTCTGGGATCACATCCGGGACAGTCTGTGCTATAACATATACTGTAAATAGTTATCGAAACTTATCATAATATTTTATCTGAGAATTTTTTAAATTCATTTTTCGGATGTGTGATTCATTTCTCGCGTGCATGATGAAATCTATGATAGATAAAAAAAAAGAAGTTGATTACAAAATTGTAATTTAAAAGCATTATTTATTTAATGGAATATATCAATATTGTGCTAAATTTTTCTTCGTGCTTTTTTTTGGTTAGTTAACGATTATCATGGCTCTGTGTGAGAAAATGATATTAGCTTAACATACAAAAAGGTCTAATATTCAGAATCCTTTCTCTCCCTCGAAAATCGAAATCGATCCGCATTCGACGTCGCGACGGCGCCCGTTTGGAAAAGGCGTTGAATAAGAGAAACGATGTGCTAATCGGCTCGTTTACAGTCACGTGCACGCCCACCGTCCGGCGGTGACGTTCGATTTGCATCGGCCACTTAACGGGTGTACATAATACATCTGCACTCGTCGGCGCCCGCCGATTGCCCCCTCTCGCTCCCTTCACCCGTACCTATCTACCCTTCACGGCCCGGCTCTGTTTTTCTCTCCCTCGTGTGCTTTTTCCTTCCTGTATTTCTCGCCCATATCCAACCCCTTTCCCCTCGCGCGCTCTCCACCGCGTCATCTCGCCTTTTCTCCCCTTCAAGGCTGCCCATCCTCCATTCCCTGTTTTATCTCCCTCTGGATAGCGCGCTCCCTCACTCGCGCAGACTCTCACACGAACCCCCTCACTCGAGAAAGCATTTCCACCCTGCCGCGGCAGTTCTGGGCGACGGCGGCAGAGGAGGAAAAGCGAGTCGCAGAGCCAAGGACGAGGGCGAGTATGGCGGAGGCCAGAGGGCAAGGGTGAGAGAGCCGGTAGCTCTACCTTAACAAGTAACAAGGGTGGAGAATTAATGAGAGAGGGCGCTCGGGCGGACACTTGTGGCTACCGTCCGACCCCGGCTATCAAACCGAGGTACCGCGGAGCCACGAAAAACCCTCGAATTTAACCCACCTTCTCCCGCCGACTCTAGTGGTTGAGGAAAAAAAAGCGAAAAAAAATTTTCCGTTCTCGACTTCGCAGCGAAATTTTCGGGATACGATATAACGAATCGCTGACACGTGTACGCGCCGCTCAAGAGGAAGTTACGAGGTTTCATGCGAGACCCAGGTTCTCGCTTGTTCGTTTTTGGAATTTTAAAGAAAATTGTTCGACGCACGTGTTATAAAGATTTTAGAAAGAAGAGGAGTCAGTTCTCTAAAAAAGGAATATCAGAACGATATTGCAGCGATTCGAATTGTAAGCGACGGATATTCCTTGAATCATCGATTATGAAAACTATATATATATATATATATCTTTTTTCCAATTATATATGCAATATACGAAATTGATGCAATATACAAAAAGATTGCAGATATAAATCCGCAATCTTTTTGATAACTCACATTGATATTATATCAACAATATGGTATAATACGTTATGTTATATCATATACCTACATGGAAAGAACGATTTTAATGTAGCATTTAAAAATTTAGCTAAAGATACAGATCTAAAAAATAATTTTATTGAATTATAAACAAATTTATATAGAATGCTTAAATATTGATGTCAATGCTGCAAAAAGTTTTAATGTTCTAGCAACTAGTTCGAGCATCCTACATAATTACTTTAATGGTAAAAAAAAATTATTTTCGAATCTGTATCTAATTAAATTTACAAATACTCCAGTAAAACCGATCTTTCCATGTACAATTATTATGTAACGTGAATACTAAGTACTGTAAAAAATTTTAAAGAACGATTCCTCAAACACAAATTTAAGTCGAAAATTTTATGTAACCATATGTCAAAAACGGCTTGATTTAAAAAATACAGGCTGTTAAAGTTGAAGAAAAATGTCGAAAATCACTCCGGTTATTTTGTTGAAACTTTGTATGTATAGTTTCATCAAAATAACTCGTGTGGTTTTCGAAATTTTTGAAAAAGAAACGAAATTTTTCCTTCAACTTTTTTTTGATACCTTTGTCTTTGAAATTAAGAATTTCGAACATAAGATCATATGAGCTTTTTGTCCTTAGTTAGTATAAATATAGTTAGTATAAGAAATCACCCCTTAAAATTTATTCAGCTTAGAAAAAGTAAAACTTACGCGATAAATATTACAGATAAATACAAATTTTTCTGATATGTTAAGAACGCTGCGTATTCTTTTCGGAAAAGATTCTGACCGTTTTGTTATACGAGCATATGCCAACTGGCAAGTAAGCTTACACGCACACGTTGGCGATGTTCGCCGTCAGCGACGTCGCGACGCGTAACGTGAATTTTAATTAAAGCAATTAAGCGTGTGTCCATAGTTAGCTAGTCGCATTATCCAAAACGCGCGAGCCAGCTCGGTTCAAAAACGCAACAGCGATGTGTCACACGAAAGGGTGGACATCTGGCCTATCTGCACCGTCCTCTCCACTACCCTGCGACCCCTTGTCCTGCTGTCGCTACCCCACGCGCACCCCCACGCTAATTTCTACTTACCCGCATAGTGGTGACCGTGCCTTTATTTTAATTAACACTCAGTGGATTAGTCACCCCGGTGTGCCGGCTCGAAGCTGTTTTCGCGACCCTCCAACTGGCGAATACCAAGGGTAAATTGGAACATTTTTTACATAAGCATGATTACTGACTATACTTAGATTAACTACAGTTTTCCAATTATGAAAGATAAAGATTAATTCGTACAATTATATTTACATTAAAAATCTGCAATTTTATATATAATTTTTATGACTAGATCCTTATAAAAGATTGCAAATTGTATTAATGTCGAAAACGTAAATTCAGCGAATATTTAACTTTTCATTCAAACGCGATAGATTGGATATTGTGATCGACGATCGCCTCGTGCGAAAGTAAAATAAATAACGGAGAAAAACTTTCTAATTAAAATATAAAATCATTTTGCCTCAGTAGTCTAAAGGCTTAGGACGCTCGTACGGAATACAACAAATCCAGGTTCGACTTTCGGCCGAGGTAATATTTTTCGCAATAAATTTATTTACAGTTTTTCAGTACATTTAACATCTTTCTAATATGATACCAGATTGAACATCAAAGTTATTAAAATTTGCTCAATTTAATTTAATTTGTGATATTATTACAGTAGTAATTGCGTTTGTAAATCCGGAAAACCAATTCGGCGCGCAGTTCGAAAGAATACAAATATGGTATATATGCATGTACATACAGTATAATATATATATATATAATTCACACACATTGAATTATTTAAAGCATTAAAGACTTCGACCGTTATAATATTCTGACTTATTGTGTATCTATTCATTATGCAATGTTCTAATGGTCGTCAATTAGTTAAGTGCCAGACATTCTCAATGATCTTCTAAACCGATTATCAGTATGTATGTATGTGAAAATCTTCTCATTTATTTGTTTCTAGAAGTAGAGAGATGAAGAAACGACAAAGAAAAGAAACCGAAAACTGAAAGAAGTGTTTCAGCGATGAGATGGGGGCGCAAAACTGGATGCCGATGCGGGGAACGAACATCGGTGGGCCGGAGAGCTCGCTCGTCTCGTATCGTAAAAATCGAATGTTTCCACGGCGTAGGCGAGAGAGCAAGTGAAAAAGAGATGGAGAGAGAGAGAGAGAGAGTGAGAGAGTGAGAAAGGGAGCGCGGCGGAGGCACCTTTACGTTCGCAGACGTGACTCCAACGCCGGCTGCGGAAATATATGGGGCCGTAACGGTCGCCGCTACCACGGGAAGCTCAAGCGGAGGAACTGAACGAGGAACTGAAGTAGTGGTTAGAAAAGGATGGAATACGATGACGACGACGACGACGACGATGGGAGGATGGGAGTTCGGAACGAGGGAAACGAGAGCGTTGCGGAGAACGCGAAGCTGGGCTCTTCTGGCAAAAGCTGGAACGAGGGAGAAAGAGTGAGACAGAGAATTAGAAGAAGAGAAAGAGAGAGGGAGGAGGGGAGAGAGAGAGAGAGAAGACGAGAGTTATGGAAGCATCAGAAGGACGGATAAACCGTCCGCAACGTAAGAGGGAGAAAGAAGGACGAACAAGAGAGGGCTGGAATAGAACGAAACGGAACGTGGATATACCCTCTCGTCGCTGCCATCGCCGACGCCGACGCCGCCGACGCCTCGCTGCTTGTCCGTTGGCTCACGGGACCCTCCCGGCTGGCTCCGCGACAGCCCTCGCGACCCTGTTATTTGCATACGCTGACCTCCTTTACCGATTTCCATGGCCAAACAGAAGCTTCCCGCGGACACGGGATTTTATTTCCGTCGACTGCTACTAGCCTTTCTACGGCCGGCTATAGATCGACACTAACTTTAGCGCGATTCTAACTTGAAAACGTGAAAGACACGGAGTTTTTGCGTCAAGATATGCACATTCTCAGCAAAAGACCAAGCTTCAGGAAGTAATGGCTAATTGCAATTAAGAACCACAAACAAATACATATTCTAATAATTTTTTTCACTATACAGATACTATATAGGTTTATCTAAGAAGACTCTACCAATGTTATAATTATTATGTTATAATTATATATTTAACCTATGATAAAATTTATCGCATTAGTAATACCTACACGAAAAGATTTTTATAAAACTTCTAATTATATTCAGTAGAAACTCACCGAAAACAGTATGCGACACCGCCATGAGGTAAACGCAGCGAAAGTCAATATCTCATAATTCAAAATCACCCGAGATGAAATAAAAGACGCAGCTATATGAGATTTTTTACTATCTTAAAAATTGAGTTTCAAGACGAAGATAAATAAGAAATATATTTTAACAACAGAATTTTTGGTTCTATTTTCAATTCCTAGAAGTTAAGGTGCTTCTACATAATTCGCAAATCGCAAAACGTAGTTCGTAAACGCAGACACAGAATAAAGATTTGCGTTTGTTTTTTCATTGCGTACAATTGGTTTTCATCTGCGTGCAGTATATATGTACCTATTTTGTAGTGATCGTCTTTCTGCGTCAACATTTGCGAATCATGTAGAGGCACCCTTATCCTGATCTACATAAGGCGCAAAAAGGCGAGTCGCAAGCTTATTGTATCAACCAATCCGATAAGTCAATTTTAAAAGTGATGCTTCGCGATTGGCTGACGCAAGAAGTTTGCGATCTGCGACTCGTGTTCTGCGTCTTATAGAATCGAACTTTACATTTTAACACATGTTGCGTACTGCTCTCGAAGAGTATCTATTGAATATAATTAGAAATTTTATAAATTCAACTGGAAAATACTGATTTAATCCGTATAGTTAAGTCTACGGAACGTTTAGTAATATTTCAAGTTGCATCTTATCAGAAACATCAAAACTTGTGTGGAATTATGTGTGCACATTAGCTCATTAGCTAATTGTCGCAACGATCATCAAGAGTTAATCAACAAGAAATTCTGGTAGATATAACAGAAAAAAATTAATTATAGTCATCTTGTAATTTCTATACAAGAATTCTGATTCGTTCATCATTTTCAAACAGACATAATGATTGAATCAACCAAGTTTTTCGATTAATGCAATCAGATTTTTTTTGTTTACAAAACAATAAAACAAATATTTTAGAAAATAGACAATTTTTCAATCATGCGTCATAATAAAAATGAAGAAATGTATGTAAGCAATAATAATATATCTACATATCGTTACATTCTTTGATCGCGTTATATTCGCCTATAATTATAAAGTTCGCACTTTTAATCGAACCAGGCTCCGGAGCCAATAATTTCATCAAACCACCACCAGCGTCAGAAGCTTCTATTTATTTACGGGACGCGCGTGGCGGGGCCAGCGGATGGCGAAACGTTTTATAACGCGTTGCGGAGAGAAGTCTCGTTCAAAATCAGGCCGAGTCGCCGGTACACGCTCATTGTCCTGGGTACGAACAATGAGTTACCGGCGCCTTTATCGTCGCGGCGCCGCAAGACGCTCCGTAACGAGACAGCGCGATGGGAATACGAGATTGTCGCGTGCGTTTCTGCCCGCGTGTCTCTGCACACGTAATACGCTGCACAATACGTGCGCGCGTGCGCGCACACACTGCAGTCAGCTTTTTGGCAGTCGCACGATACCTCATATTCGTCTCGTCGCCCCCTTGTCGGCGGGGAAAATCGTCGTAAGCTGAATGCTCGCGACAATAAAGGATCCGTACGTATGTACACACGTGGTTAGGGATTCTATTGCTGTGCGTATTGCATACACATGCGAACTGTATGTGTACGCGTACGTACACACGCGTGCGCGTGCAAGCGCGACGTGATGCTTTTATAAGTCTTCATCGTACATTTTTCGTTGTAAATAAAGCATTCTCAAAGTATGAATCAGGCAATGACGTTTTTTTATTAATACCGCGAGAAAGGATTCCGCATTAATCAAATGGAAAATGGTTTGTAATCAAATTGATGGCTGAAACTGTAATAGTTTGTAGCTTGTGAGACGCTGATAAAAAATTTCAAGATGGACATATTTTGCTGTGACACAATTTGAAAGTTGCTATTTTTGATCTAATCAGATTGAAAAGCATTTTTTTATATGTAATCTACTGGTTTTTTTTTATATCTAGTCTACTGGTTTTTAATGGTATAGATATTTATGTACATATAACCGTACGTGTGTCTACTCATAGGGCGATATTCATAATCCTTTCTTATTTCAAGACTGTCTTGAAATAAGAAATTACTAAGTAATGTCTTAAGATGCTAGTACGACCCTCTGATTGATTCGTGACTTCTTAAGACCGTACTTAAGACGGTCTTGTATATAAGAATCGATTATGAATACCGCCCATAATAACATCAGACATATCAATGGAACAACCATCGCACAGTTATATCTACACCACTCTCTCACTCTACGTACACATACAGAGACATAAATTTACTCAATAATGGAAGTGCATATACGTGTTTAACTATATAAATATGCTTATACAGTTTAAAAAACTAATGATGTACTGTTATAAAGAGATACTCTTTCAGAAGTGTCTATAATTAGATCCAAAATGTTAATTCATGTGGTGTGTGGCTACAGCAAAATCTGTCCATTTTTATGGACAGTTATAGTTGTATTTATGAAGACATTGATCAGTATCTCATAAATTGCAAAATATCATAGCCAATTTGACTGACAATGAAACCACTTTTTCCATATAATTAATACGTCCTTTTGTAAAATATTATCGATTTCACACTTTATTTTGATCGGAAAGATTGACGTTTCAATTCGAAGTAATCTTGTAAACGAGAATTTGAAAGGACAATATATCACATATTTTTTCTTGAAAAACTTATCAAGATGAAATCTACTTGAGAAAAATTAATCACAAACTATCATTAACTCCGTGTATTTATTTCAACTATAGATTACACGCGCGCGCGCGCGCGTGTGTGTGTGGATTCTTCAAGTTTTTCTCTGCTTCCAAAATTCACTTTTTACAGTTTACGGTCGGTACGAGCGTGTCGCAATTAATATCTCATTCTGTCTCAATGCAACTCACGTCGACTGACGCCGCTGAATTAATTGATATTTGAAAGTTTGGTGAAAGTGTGTGGCCACTCTAAATCATGCATGCCGATCGCCATATCGTTAAAGAGCATTTAAAGCACGTACGTGCATAGTAAAGCCAAATTTCTACTATGCGAGCGAGCGCGAACAAGCACGAAATAACTCTTTAATGAACGCAAACGAATGTCGTTGCATTGGCGGTGACGTTCATTCGTGTTTGTTCGCGCTTTCCTAGTTCAGTTTAACGATATCAAAAATGATTTGACGATAACGCCGAAAAAAAGACTGAGATCGATCGCAAGATTCCTAACGATGACAGTGCATTTTCCGTGATTATGTTCATCTTAAGGTGCAGTCAGAAAAAAATATTTTTTACGCCACTGCCTGTATCGCCTCGCTGATTGATTGCTGCTTCCGCTGCTTGACGCTGTAATCTGAATGAACCTATATGCCTAGTTCAGATTGGACGCAGCAAGCATCAAGCAGCGGAGCAGTAATCAATCGGCGGGGTGATATTTACAGTGGCGTAAAAAATACCACCTTGCTGGTTAGTTGCTGCTTGCTGCTTGACGCTTGCTGCGTCCAGTCTGAACTAGACATTACACACGCTTCGGAGCTTTCGGTTACGGCTCATTTTGTCGCGTTAACGCAACGAGCTCACGGGTGAACATCGATGTATGAGGCTTCGTATACACGGATGCCAGGACGTGTCTGGACATCGAGCGGCTTGCTAATGCGAGCCCCGAGCGCGGTGCAGAAAATGAGCGTATGCATATGCGCCGCGGTGCACGCCGCCGAGAAAATCGAGAGCTCTTGCGGTAGAAGGTTTAACAGAAAGTGGCATACGTAAAAAAAAAAAATATCCAAGCAAAATTTACTGCCAAGGATAACAAGCGTTGCTCAACGTTATACGCGAAGCATGATATAGGAAGTGAAAAAAAAAGGGATAACATCATTAAGTATCTGTCGATATGGTTGCGAAATGGGACGCAGTCTTTGGAGAATTGGCAAGAAACGTGATACGCAAAGAATACACACGGAAAAGTTTTTGAGAAAGGAAAGGTACACCGCTCGATCGTATATACAGGAAAAGTTCTTTGGGAAATGTTGGAGCGCCGAAGCGGTTTGATAGAAAAATGTTTTCTCTCGTATGATCTCTTGTTTAAAATCACGGCTTTGAAAGTCTTGATCTGAATATCCGTGTGATCTTCTTTCTATATGTGTGTGCGAAAGACTAATTATCTTGATATTTGGTTTAGATTTGAGAACAATTAAATAGCGGCAATGAAATTTCATGTGAGAATAAAGAGGTAATAAAAGCGTGGAATTTAGTTTGCGATATGAAAATAATGCGAACTAATCTCTACAGAAAATTATAACAAAAGAATCACAGAAGATGAGAAAAAAAACTCACGATAACATTGATAACATTGCGCGATGATGGTCCAGTATAAAAAAAAAGTACAAGTTATTAAAGTTACAGCATCCAAAAAAGCACAAGTTATTAAGTTATTATAAAAATTATCATAGAACTTTTTTTAGAAAACAGGAAACAATTTTTAATATTCACAAAAGGATATTGCGAATGTTATCAATTATCTTTTTTGTACTTTTACTGGTATTCACATGTACAATGCGATTTTAGTGGGTGTTGGTGAAAATTCAACATTAATATTCCTCTTTTATCAATCTATTAATTATAATTACAAATATACATTCAATTATTTTATTTTTTAATAGATTCTACTTTTTATCGTCTAATTATGATAATATCACTAAGCAACGAAGCGTTTGTCAAACCGCAATGATGCGACGAATAAATAGATAATTATAATGCATGAATGACTGTACTCACCATTCTCTGCACTGTCGTTGTCCCTCCGCCAACTGCTGCTCCCTCGATCTAGCCATCCACTCACTCGCCAATCGATCGAAAAAAAAACCGCAGCTAATTACCACCATTGCACATCGATTAATAATGCGATGATTTATCCGCACAGCATTTGACTCGGTACTCCCGTGCATTCACACATGTACGCATGTTCAACTTCCAACATGTAGAAAATACGCTGCAACACAAAAAAAATGAATTCTTAAAGGAATGCATAAATGCTTCAATCGAAGAATATTTTATGCTTAAAATAGCGCCAAGAATAAACAATTTCCAATTAAAAATAAATTAGTCTTAAAATGAAAGGAAAAACTGGATCAAACTCTATTAATGTGATTCAAAGGCAAGTGAAATGCTGAGACCGTTCTATCAATACCTCCGTTAGCTATATTGCAAATAATGATGCAAACAGACGATCAACCTCGTCATAATGGTAGAGAACGCTGGCTGCACACACAGGCGGATCCGCCGCGACGGATTCATTGCTCATCTCAACATTTAACTGTGGATAGCAGATCCGCGAATCCGCCGCGGAAAATCCGTGTACAGGCAACCGCCTCTTCGTCGCGTCGCAGTGACAAAGTCGGCTGTTCACGCATCCCCATTTGCAATATAACTGACAGAAACATTAGGACGAGCTGAATATTTCAACCATCCTTAAAGATTGAACCACATTTAGAGATATGTTCCACGAATGCAACAGTTCACTCACAAAACCATCGTCAAACGTCACTCATTACACCCATGCACTTCCGACATCTTGATATTACTGGCCACGTTTACACCGTGTATTTAGACCGCGGACTATCCGCCTATGCAATATCCTGTAGATTAAACAAAGACACCTATCGTATAAGTCGCGGACTAAACGCACGGTGTGAACGTAGCCATTAAGGGGCCCTTATACACACTGTTGCCGCCTGCCGGCGAATTTTCAAATTTGTAATTCTAAATCCAAGAATAAATAGTTTCTAGATAATACGATTGAGTTTGTTAGGACTGTGTAATGATTTTAGAAACAAGAACACAATTTTAAGAATAAAATATACTTTGCACAAATCTATTTATTATAGACGCCAGTGAACATTTATAATTGAAGAGAACATACTTAAATGAAAGTAAATAGCGTACAAGAATAAAAATATACGTGAATCAGGAATTTATTTTTTTCTGTGAATATTTTTATGTCGATGATCGATTTAAGAAAATTTGAATTACATACTTATGACGCGTATATACAATATTTTAACCTTTCCTTTGCAATCTATTAGGTCTTTTTGGCATAAACGAAATTTTAATTCGTTTCTTAATTATCGTAATTGGATGATGAAAAGTAGAATTTATTTTAAAAAACTAAAATATCGCGATTTTGTAATTTTACAATTAGTAAGCTACTAAATAAATAAGAAACGTTAATGTTGAATTAAAATGTTGAATTTTCGTTTTAAGAAACTGCCACTAAAATCGCATTCTCCGAAATAAAATCTTTTACTGGTAAGTTATACATTTTTAAACAAATTTTCTTTTTTTTTCTTTATTTTTGCTCAAATTTAAAATTTTATTAATTAAAGATTTTAACATTTACGTTAAAAACTATTTGATAATTATAGTAACAGAGATATTAAAAAATAATTCTAAATTTTTTCACATTTTTTGAAATTGTAAAAGAGGAAATTTGGGATAGAAAAAACCTAGTTTGCAAATGGAGGATTAATATATAATAACCAAACGACATGCTCTTGCTACTATTAATGTACTTTACATAAGATACACTTCTCTCGGCACTTCCGTATGCATTTCGATACGATTATGAAATAAGAACGGACTATGAATACCGCCCTTGACGGAAGAAAAAACTACTGTATGCTGTCATCTAATGGTATATCACTCAAATTCTGTATTGCACGCAATCAATAATTTTAACGTGTTGATATAACATTCTTATCTAATGAAATTGTTTGTGATACAATATTGTATTACAAATTTCATTAGATAAGAATGTTATATCAACACGTTAAAATTATCGATTGCGTGCAATACAAAATAAAAAAGTCATTGCGATAAAAAAGTCATTGCGCGGCAGAAGATAAATATATTAATATATTTATCTTCTGCCGCGCAATGACTTTTTTATCGACATGTAATAATTATACTAACTCTACAAAATTAGTATAATTATCACATGTCGATAAAAAAAGTCATTGTACGGCAGAAGATAAACATGTGATAATTATATTAACTCAGAGAACATGCCTGTCTGAAAGACATCCAAAAGACGTCTTTAATTAGACCTCTTTAAGGGGATGCTGGAGCCGCCTGTTACCGATAAAACTAGCGTTTTTGACGTTTTTGTTTCTATCGAATTTCTTCGTAATAGTTTCACAGAATAAAAATTTTTCTTCCACAATTAAAATGTATATGCTAATGTATTTGTCGCTGGTGTATTTTGTGTTCAAAGTTGGAAAAAATAAAAAAATTACAAATTTTTTTATCCATTTTACCTTTAGCGTTGACCGCCATATTGACAAGTAACACTAAGGCCGGAATCAGACTATGCATTGAAGATTAAGGTTGAAGATTAAAGATTGAAATTTGACCAATAAGAACAAAGAAATTTTAGCTCCTTTCGTTTCGATTGGTCAAATTTGAATTTTTCAATCTTCAATCTCAATCTTCAATGTGTAATCTGATTCCGGCCTAAGGAACTAGATATGTAGGTATCCGCCATTTTGGTTCCACTTGAAGGTCATTCCGCTCTTTAATACGGAATCCATAGGCTGGATTCACACTGCATTCGATTTTCGTCGTACGACGAAAATCTGATGCAGTGTGAATCCAGCATCAGTGTCTCTAGCTTGTGAGCGTTGTGAGCGCCAAATGGAACGTACTCCATGATTTAAATTAAACAACCAGCGTATAGCGCGACCTGCACAGTGTCACGTGAGAGTTGCTCACACCATGAAGTTGCGCAATGGCGCATTCAGCGGACTCAACAGTTGAGTGAGCGTTCGCTGCTATTGACGTATTCTTCTAGATCTAAAATTATGATTGGATGATCTAAAAGAATACACCAATAACAGCGAGCGCTCACTCAACTGTTGAGTCTGCTGAACGCGCCCAATGCTGCAATTTCACGGTTGCTCACGGTGTTATGTCATACTCCGTAATCAACACGGCGCGAGCTAACCTATCCATGAGTCAATGGG